>NW_027617079.1:0-150815 GCF_964187855.1 Myxine glutinosa | reverse complement strand
CACTAACACAAGTGCGAAAAGTGGTTTTTCAACACTAACACAAGTGTGAAAAGTGTTTTTTCCACACTAATACAAGTGCAAAAGTGGTTTCCTGCACCAACACAAGTGCGAAAAGTGGTTTTTCAACACTAACACAAGTGCGAAAAGTGGTTTTTCAACACTAACACAAGTGGGAAAAGTGGTTTTTCAACACTAACACAAGTGCGAAAAGTGGTTTTTCAACACTATCACAAGTGCAAAAAGTGTTTTTTCCACACTAATACAAGTGCAAAAGTGGTTTCCTGCACCAACACAAGTGCGAAAAGTGGTTTTTCAACACTAACACAAGTGCGAAAAGTGGTTTTTCAACACTAACACAAGTGCGAAAAGTGTTTTTTCCACACTAATACAAGTGCAAAAGTGGTTTCCTGCACCAACACAAGTGCGAAAAGTGGTTTTTCAACACTAACACAAGTGCGAAAAGTGTTTTTTCCACACTAATACAAGTGCAAAAGTGGCTTCCTGCACCAACACAAGTGCGAAAAGTGGTTTTTCAACACTAACACAAGTGCGAAAAGTGGTTTTTCAACACTAACACAAGTGCGAAAAGTGTTTTTTCCACACTAATACAAGTGCAAAAGTGGTTTCCTGCACCAACACAAGTGCGAAAAGTGGTTTTTCAACACTAACACAAGTGCGAAAAGTGTTTTTTCCACACTAATACAAGTGCAAAAGTGGCTTCCTGCACCAACACAAGTGCGAAAAGTGGTTTTTCAACACTAACACAAGTGCGAAAAGTGGTTTTTCAACACTAACACAAGTGCGAAAAGTGTTTTTTCCACACTAAAACAAGTGCAAAAGTGGTTTCCTGCACCAACACAAGTGTGAAAAGTGGTTTTTCAACACTAACACAAGTGCAAAAAGTGGTTTTTCAACACTAACACAAGTGCGAAAAGTGGTTTTTCAACACTAACACAAGTGCGAAAAGTGTTTTTTCCACACTAATACAAGTGCAAAAGTGGTTTCCTGCACCAACACAAGTGCGAAAAGTGGTTTTTCAACACTAACACAAGTGCGAAAAGTGTTTTTCCACACTAATACAAGTGCAAAAGTGGTTTCCTGCACCAACACAAGTGCGAAAAGTGGTTTTTCAACACTAACACAAGTGCGAAAAGTGGTTTTTCAACACTAACACAAGTGCGAAAAGTGTTTTTTCCACATTAATACAAGTGCAAAAGTGGTTACCTGCACCAACACAAGTGCGAAAAGTGGTTTTTCAACACTAACACAAGTGCGAAAAGTGGTTTTACAACACTAACACAAGTGCGAAAAGTATTTTTTCCACACTAATACAAGTGCAAAAGTGGTTTCCTGCACCAACACAAGTGCGAAAAGTGGTTTTTCAACACTAACACAAGTGCGAAAAGTGGTTTTTCAACACTAACACAAGTGCAAAAAGTGTTTTTTCCACACTAAAACAAGTGCAAAAGTGGTTTCCTGCACCAACACAAGTGCGAAAAGTGGTTTTTCAACACTAACACAAGTGCAACAAGTGGTTTTTCAACACTAACACAAGTGCGAAAAGTGGTTTTTCAACACTAACACAAGTGCGAAAAGTGTTTTTTCCACACTAATACAAGTGCAAAAGTGGTTTCCTGCACCAACACAAGTGCGAAAAGTGGTTTTTCAACACTAACACAAGTGCGAAAAGTGGTTTTTCAACACTAACACAAGTGCGAAAAGTGTTTTTCCACACTAATACAAGTGCAAAAGTGGTTTCCTGCACCAACACAAGTGCGAAAAGTGGTTTTTCAACACTAACACAAGTGCGAAAAGTGGTTTTTCAACACTAACACAAGTACGAAAAGTGTTTTTTCCACATTAATACAAGTGCAAAAGTGGTTACCTGCACCAACACAAGTGCGAAAAGTGGTTTTTCAACACTAACACAAGTGCGAAAAGTGGTTTTTCAACACTAACACAAGTGCGAAAAGTGGTTTTTCAACAATAACACAAGTGCGAAAGTGTTTTTTCCACACTAATACAAGTGCAAAAGTGGTTTCCTGCACCAACACAAGTGCGAAAAGTGGTTTTTCAACACTAACACAAGTGCGAAAAGTGGTTTTTCAACACTAACACAAGTGCGAAAAGTGTTTTTTCCACACTAATACAAGTGCAAAAGTGGTTTCCTGCACCAACACAAGTGCGAAAAGTGGTTTTTCAACACTAACACAAGTGCGAAAAGTGTTTTTTCCACACTAATACAAGTGCAAAAGTGGCTTCCTGCACCAACACAAGTGCGAAAAGTGGTTTTTCAACACTAACACAAGTGCGAAAAGTGGTTTTTCAACACTAACACAAGTGCGAAAAGTGTTTTTTTCCACACTAATACAAGTGCAAAAGTGGTTTCCTGCACCAACACAAGTGCGAAAAGTGGTTTTTCAACACTAACACAAGTGCGAAAAGTGTTTTTTCCACACTAATACAAGTGCAAAAGTGGCTTCCTGCACCAACACAAGTGCGAAAAGTGGTTTTTCAACACTAACACAAGTGCGAAAAGTGGTTTTTCAACACTAACACAAGTGCGAAAAGTGTTTTTTCCACACTAATACAAGTGCAAAAGTGGTTTCCTGCACCAACACAAGTGCGAAAAGTGGTTTTTCAACACTAACACAAGTGCGAAAAGTGGTTTTTCAACACTAACACAAGTGGGAAAAGTGGTTTTTCAACACTAACACAAGTGCGAAAAGTTGTTTTTCATCACTAACACAAGTGCGAAAAGTGGTTTTTCAACACTAACACAGGTGCGAAAAGTGTTTTTTCCACACTAATACAAGTGCAAAAGTGGTTTCCTGCACCAACACAAGTGCGAAAAGTGGTTTTTCAACACTAACACAAGTGCGAAAAGTGGTTTTTCAACACTAACACAAGTGCGCAAAGTGTTTTTTCCACACTAATACAAGTACAAAAGTGGTTTCCTGCACCAACTCAAGTGCGAAAAGTGGTTTTTCAACACTAACACAAGTGCGAAAAGTGGTTTTTCAACACTAACACAAGTGCGAAAAGTGTTTTTTCCACACTAAAACAAGTGCAAAAGTGGTCTTTCAACACTAACACAAGTGCGAAAAGCAGTTTTTCAACACTATCACAAGTGCAAAAAGTGTTTTTTCCACACTAATACAAGTGCAAAAGTGGTTTCCTGCACCAACACAAGTGCGAAAAGTGGTTTTTCAACACTAACACAAGTGCGAAAAGTGGTTTTTCAACACTAACACAAGTGCGAAAAGTGGTTTTCCCACACTAATACAAGTGCAAAAGTGGTTTCCTGCACCAACACAAGTGCGAAATGTGGTTTTTCAACACTAACACAAGTGCGAAAAGTAGTTTTTCAACACTAACACAAGTGCGAAAAGTGGTTTTTCAACACTAACACAAGTGTGAAAAGTGTTTTTTCCACACTAATACAAGTGCAAAAGTGGTTTCCTGCACCAACACAAGTGCGAAAAGTGGTTTTTCAACACTAACACAAGTGCGAAAAGTGGTTTTTCAACACTAACACAAGTGGGAAAAGTGGTTTTTCAACACTAACACAAGTGCGAAAAGTGGTTTTTCAACACGATCACAAGTGCAAAAAGTGTTTTTTCCACACTAATACAAGTGCAAAAGTGGTTTCCTGCACCAACACAAGTGCGAAAAGTGGTTTTTCAACACTAACACAAGTGCGAAAAGTGGTTTTTCAACACTAACACAAGTGCGAAAAGTGTTTTTTCCACACTAATACAAGTGCAAAAGTGGTTTCCTGCACCAACACAAGTGCGAAAAGTGGTTTTTCAACACTAACACAAGTGCGAAAAGTGTTTTTTCCACACTAATACAAGTGCAAAAGTGGCTTCCTGCACCAACACAAGTGCGAAAAGTGGTTTTTCAACACTAACACAAGTGCGAAAAGTGGTTTTTCAACACTAACACAAGTGCGAAAAGTGTTTTTTCCACACTAATACAAGTGCAAAAGTGGTTTCCTGCACCAACACAAGTGCGAAAAGTGGTTTTTCAACACTAACACAAGTGCGAAAAGTGTTTTTTCCACACTAATACAAGTGCAAAAGTGGCTTCCTGCACCAACACAAGTGCGAAAAGTGGTTTTTCAACACTAACACAAGTGCGAAAAGTGGTTTTTCAACACTAACACAAGTGCGAAAAGTGTTTTTTCCACACTAAAACAAGTGCAAAAGTGGTTTCCTGCACCAACACAAGTGTGAAAAGTGGTTTTTCAACACTAACACAAGTGCAAAAAGTGGTTTTTCAACACTAACACAAGTGCGAAAAGTGGTTTTTCAACACTAACACAAGTGCGAAAAGTGTTTTTTCCACACTAATACAAGTGCAAAAGTGGTTTCCTGCACCAACACAAGTGCGAAAAGTGGTTTTTCAACACTAACACAAGTGCGAAAAGTGGTTTTTCAACACTAACACAAGTGCGAAAAGTGTTTTTCCACACTAATACAAGTGCAAAAGTGGTTTCCTGCACCAACACAAGTGCGAAAAGTGGTTTTTCAACACTAACACAAGTGCGAAAAGTGGTTTTTCAACACTAACACAAGTGCGAAAAGTGTTTTTTCCACATTAATACAAGTGCAAAAGTGGTTACCTGCACCAACACAAGTGCGAAAAGTGGTTTTTCAACACTAACACAAGTGCGAAAAGTGGTTTTTCAACACTAACACAAGTGCGAAAAGTGTTTTTTCCACATTAATACAAGTGCAAAAGTGGTTACCTGCACCAACACAAGTGCGAAAAGTGGTTTTTCAACACTAACACAAGTGCGAAAAGTGGTTTTTCAACACTAACACAAGTGCGAAAAGTATTTTTTCCACACTAATACAAGTGCAAAAGTGGTTTCCTGCACCAACACAAGTGCGAAAAGTGGTTTTTCAACACTAACACAAGTGCGAAAAGTGGTTTTTCAACACTAACACAAGTGCGAAAAGTGGTTTTTCAACACTAACACAAGTGCGAAAAGTGTTTTTTCCACACTAATACAAGTGCAAAAGTGGTTTCCTGCACCAACACAAGTGCGAAAAGTGGTTTTTCAACACTAACACAAGTGCGAAAAGTGGTTTTTCAACACTAACACAAGTGCGAAAAGTGTTTTTCCACACTAATGCAAGTGCAAAAGTGGTTTCCTGCACCAACATAAGTGCGAAAAGTGGTTTTTCAACACTAACACAAGTGCGAAAAGTGGTTTTTCAACACTAACACAAGTGCGAAAAGTGTTTTTTCCACATTAATACAAGTGCAAAAGTGGTTACCTGCACCAACACAAGCGCGAAAAGTGGTTTTTCAACACTAACACAAGTGCGAAAAGTGGTTTTTCAACACTAACACAAGTGCGAAAAGTATTTTTTCCACACTAATACAAGTGCAAAAGTGGTTTCCTGCACCAACACAAGTGCGAAAAGTGGTTTTTCAACACTAACACAAGTGCGAAAAGTGGTTTTTCAACACTAACACAAGTGCAAAAAGTGTTTTTTCCACACTAAAACAAGTGCAAAAGTGGTTTCCTGCACCAACACAAGTGCGAAAAGTGGTTTTTCAACACTAACACAAGTGCGAAAAGTGGTTTTTCAACACAATCACAAGTGCAAAAAGTGTTTTTTCCACACTAATACAAGTGCAAAAGTGGTTTCCTGCACCAACACAAGTGCGAAAAGTGGTTTTTCAACACTAACACAAGTGCGAAAAGTGGTTTTTCAACACTAACACAAGTGCGAAAAGTGGTTTTTCCACACTAATACAAGTGCAAAAGTGGTTTCTGCACCAACACAAGTGCGAAAAGTGGTTTTTCAACACGAACACAAGTGCGAAAAGTGGTTTTTCAACACTAACACAAGTGCGAAAAGTGGTTTTTCAACACTAACACAAGTGCAAAAAGTGTTTTTTCCACACTAATACAAGTGCAAAAGTGGTTTCCTGCACCAACACAAGTGCGAAAAGTGGTTTTTCAACACTAACACAAGTGCGAAAAGTGGTTTTTCAACACTAACACAAGTGCGAAAAGTGTTTTTTCCACACTAATACAAGTGCAAAAGTGGCTTCCTGCACCAACACAAGTGCGAAAAGTGGTTTTTCAACACTAACACAAGTGCGAAAAGTGGTTTCTCAACACTAACACAAGTGCGAAAAGTGTTTTTTCCACACTAATACAAGTGCAAAAGTGGTTTCCTGCACCAACACAAGTGCGAAAAGTGGTTTTTCAACACTAACACAAGTGCGAAAAGTGGTTTTTCAACACTAACACAAGTGCGAAAAGTGTTTTTTCCACACTAATACAAGTGCAAAATTGGTTTCCTGCACCAACACAAGTGCGAAAAGTGGTTTTTCAACACTAACACAAGTGCGAAAAGTGGTTTTTCAACACTAACACAAGTGCGAAAAGTCGTTTTTCAACACTAACACAAGTGCGAAAAGTGGTTTTTCAACACTAACACAAGTGCGAAAAGTGTTTTTTCCACACTAATACAAGTGCAAAAGTGGTTTCCTGCACCAACACAAGTGCGAAAAGTGGTTTTTCAACACTAACACAAGTGCGAAAAGTGGTTTTTCAACACTAACACAAGTGCGAAAAGTGGTTTTTCAACACTAACACAAGTGCGAAAAGTGTTTTTTCCACACTAATACAAGTGCAAAAGTGGTTTCCTGCAACAACACAAGTGCGAAAAATGGTTTTTCAACACTAACACAAGTGCGAAAAGTGGTTTTTCAACACTAACACAAGTGCGAAAAGTGTTTTTTCCACACTAATACAAGTGCGAAAGTGGTTTCCTGCACCAACACAAGTGCGAAACGTGGTTTTTCAACACTAACACAAGTGCGAAAAGTGGTTTTTCAACACTAACACAAGTGCGAAAATTGCTTTTTCCACACTAATACAAGTGCAAAAGTGGTTTCCTGCACCAACACAAGTTGGAAAAGTGGTTTTTCAATGCTAACACAAGTGCGAAAAGTGTTTTTTCCACACAAATACAAGTGCAAAAGTGGTTTCTTGCACCAACACAAGTGCGAAAAGTGGTTTTTCAACACTAACACAAGTGCGAAAAGTGGTTTTTCAACACTAACACAAGTGCGAAAAGTGTTTTTTCCACACTAATACAAGTGCAAAAGTGGTTTCCTGCACCAACACAAGTGCGAAAAGTGGTTTTTCAACACTAACACAAGTGCGAAAAGTGGTTTTTCAACACTAACACAAGTGCAAAAAGTGGTTTTTCAACACTAACACAAGTGCGAAAAGTGTTTTTTTCACACTAATACAAGTGCAAAAGTGGTTTCCTGCACCAACACAAGTGTGAAAAGTGGGTTTTCAACACCAACACAAGTGCGAAAAGTGGTTTTTCAACACTAACACAAGTGCGAAAAGTGGTTTTTCAACACTATCACAAGTGCAAAAAGTGTTTTTTCCACACTAATACAAGTGCAAAAGTGGTTTCCTGCACCAACACAAGAGCGAAAAGTGGTTTTTCAACACTAACACAAGTGCGAAAAGTGTTTTTTCCACACTAATACAAGTGCAAAAGTGGCTTCCTGCACCAACACAAGTGCGAAAAGTGGTTTTTCAACACTAACACAAGTGCGAAAAGTGGTTTTTCAACACTAACACAAGTGCGAAAAGTGTTTTTTCCACACTAATACAAGTGCAAAAGTGGTTTCCTGCACCAACACAAGTGCGAAAAGTGGTTTTTCAACACTAACACAAGTGCGAAAAGTGGTTTTTCAACACTAACACAAGTGCGAAAAGTGTTTTTTCCACACTAATACAAGTGCAAAAGTGGTTTCCTGCACCAACACAAGTGCGAAAAGTGGTTTTTCATCACTAACACAAGTGCGAAAAGTGGTTTTTCAACACTAACACAAGTGCGAAAAGTGTTTTTTCCACACTAATACAAGTGCAAAAGTGGTTTCCTGCACCAACACAAGTGCGAAAAGTGGTTTTTCAACACTAACACAAGTGCGAAAAGTGGTTTTTCAACACTAACACAAGTGCGCAAAGTGTTTTTTCCACACTAATACAAGTGCAAAAGTGGTTTCCTGGACCAACTCAAGTACGAAAAGTGGTTTTTCAACACTAACACAAGTGTGAAAAGTGGTTTTTCAACACTAACACAAGTGCGAAAAATATTTTTTCCACACTAAAACAAGTGCAAAAGTGGTTTCCTGCACCAACACAAGTGCGAAAAGTGGTTTTTCAACACTAACACAAGTGCAAAAAGTGGTTTTTCAACACTAACACAAGTGCGAAAAGTGGTTTTTCAACACTAACACAAGTGCGAAAAGTGTTTTTTCCACACTAATACAAGTGCAAAAGTGGTTTCCTGCACCAACACAAGTGCGAAAAGTGGTTTTTCAACACTAACACAAGTGCGAAAAGTGGTTTTTCAACACTAACACAAGTGCGAAAAGTGTTTTCCACACTAATACAAGTGCAAAAGTGGTTTCTTGCACCAACACAAGTGCGAAAAGTGGTTTTTCAACACTAACACAAGTGCGAAAAGTGGTTTTTCAACACTAACACAAGTGCGAAAAGTGTTTTTTCCACACTAATACAAGTGCAAAAGTGGTTTCCTGCACCAACACAAGTGCGAAAAGTGGTTTTTCAACACTAACACAAGTGCGAAAAGTGGTTTTTCAACACTAACACAAGTGCAAAAAGTGGTTTTTCAACACTAACACAAGTGCGAAAAGTGTTTTTTTCACACTAATACAAGTGCAAAAGTGGTTTCCTGCACCAACACAAGTGTGAAAAGTGGTTTTTCAACACCAACACAAGTGCGAAAAGTGGTTTTTCAACACTAACACAAGTGCGAAAAGTGGTTTTTCAACACTATCACAAGTGCAAAAAGTGTTTTTTCCACACTAATACAAGTGCAAAAGTGGTTTCCTGCACCAACACAAGAGCGAAAAGTGGTTTTTCAACACTAACACAAGTGCGAAAAGTGTTTTTTCCACACTAATACAAGTGCAAAAGTGGCTTCCTGCACCAACACAAGTGCGAAAAGTGGTTTTTCAACACTAACACAAGTGCGAAAAGTGGTTTTTCAACACTAACACAAGTGCGAAAAGTGTTTTTTCCACACTAATACAAGTGCAAAAGTGGTTTCCTGCACCAACACAAGTGCGAAAAGTGGTTTTTCAACACTAACACAAGTGCGAAAAGTGGTTTTTCAACACTAACACAAGTGCGAAAAGTGTTTTTTCCACACTAATACAAGTGCAAAAGTGGTTTCCTGCACCAACACAAGTGCGAAAAGTGGTTTTTCATCACTAACACAAGTGCGAAAAGTGGTTTTTCAACACTAACACAAGTGCGAAAAGTGTTTTTTCCACACTAATACAAGTGCAAAAGTGGTTTCCTGCACCAACACAAGTGCGAAAAGTGGTTTTTCAACACTAACACAAGTGCGAAAAGTGGTTTTTCAACACTAACACAAGTGCGCAAAGTGTTTTTTCCACACTAATACAAGTGCAAAAGTGGTTTCCTGGACCAACTCAAGTACGAAAAGTGGTTTTTCAACACTAACACAAGTGTGAAAAGTGGTTTTTCAACACTAACACAAGTGCGAAAAATATTTTTTCCACACTAAAACAAGTGCAAAAGTGGTTTCCTGCACCAACACAAGTGCGAAAAGTGGTTTTTCAACACTAACACAAGTGCAAAAAGTGGTTTTTCAACACTAACACAAGTGCGAAAAGTGGTTTTTCAACACTAACACAAGTGCGAAAAGTGTTTTTTCCACACTAATACAAGTGCAAAAGTGGTTTCCTGCACCAACACAAGTGCGAAAAGTGGTTTTTCAACACTAACACAAGTGCGAAAAGTGGTTTTTCAACACTAACACAAGTGCGAAAAGTGTTTTCCACACTAATACAAGTGCAAAAGTGGTTTCCTGCACCAACACAAGTGCGAAAAGTGGTTTTTCAGCACTAACACAAGTGCGAAAAGTGGTTTTTCAAAACTAACACAAGTGCGAAAAGTGTTTTTTCCACATTAATACAAGTGCAAAAGTGGTTTCCTGCACCAACACAAGTGCGAAAAGTGGTTTTTCAACACTAACACAAGTGCGAAAAGTGGTTTTTCAACACTAACACAAGTGCGAAAAGTGGTTTTTCAACACTAACACAAGTGCGAAAAGTGTTTTTTCCACACTAATACAAGTGCAAAAGTGGTTTCCTGCACCAACACAAGTGCGAAAAGTGGTTTTTCAACACTAACACAAGTGCGAAAAGTGGTTTTTCAACACTAACACAAGTGCGAAAAGTGTTTTTTCCACACTAATACAAGTGCAAAAGTGGTTTCCTGCACCAACACAAGTGCGAAAAGTGGTTTTTCAACACAAACACAAGTGCGAAAAGTGGTTTTTCAACACTAACACAAGTGCGAAAAGTATTTTTTCCACACTAATACAAGTGCAAAAGTGGTTTCCTGCACAAACACAAGTGTGAAAAGTGGTTTTTCAACACCAACACAAGTGCGAAAAGTGGTTTTTCAACACTAACACAAGTGCGAAAAGTGGTTTTTCAACACTATCACAAGTGCAAAAAGTGTTTTTTCCACACTAATACAAGTGCAAAAGTGGTTTCCTGCACCAACACAATTGCGAAAAGTGGTTTTTCAACACTAACACAAGTGCGAAAAGTGTTTTTTCCACACTAATACAAGTGCAAAAGTGGCTTCCTGCACCAACACAAGTGCGAAAAGTGGTTTTTCAACACTAACACAAGTGCGAAAAGTGTTTTTTCCAAACTAATACAAGTGCAAAAGTGGTTTCCTGCACCAACACAAGTGCGAAAACTGGTTTTTCAACACTAACACAAGTGCGAAAAGTGGTTTTTCAACACTAACACAAGTGGGAAAAGTGGTTTTTCAACACTAACACAAGTGCGAAAAGTGGTTTTTCAACACTAACACAAGTGCGAAAAGTGTTTTTTCCACACTAATACAAGTGCAAAAGTGGTTTCCTGCACCAACACAAGTGCGAAAAGTGGTTTTTCATCACTAACACAAGTGCGAAAAGTGGTTTTTCAACACTAACACAAGTGCGAAAAGTGTTTTTTCCACACTAATACAAGTGCAAAAGTGGTTTCCTGCACCAACACAAGTGCGAAAAGTGGTTTTTCAACACTAACACAAGTGCGAAAAGTGGTTTTTCAACACTAACACAAGTGCGCAAAGTGTTTTTTCCACACTAATACAAGTGCAAAAGTGGTTTCCTGCACCAACTCAAGTGCGAAAAGTGGTTTTTCAACACTAACACAAGTGTGAAAAGTGGTTTTTCAACACTAACACAAGTGCGAAAAGTATTTTTTCCACACTAAAACAAGTGCAAAAGTGGTTTCCTGCACCAACACAAGTGCGAAAAGTGGTGTTTCAACACTAACACAAGTTCAAAAAGTGGTTTTTCAACACTAACACAAGTGCGAAAAGTGGTTTTTCAACACTAACACAAGTGTGAAAAGTGTTTTTTCCACACTAATACAAGTGCAAAAGTGGTTTCCTGCACCAACACAAGTGCGAAAAGTGGTTTTTCAACACTAACACAAGTGCGAAAAGTGGTTTTTCAACACTAACACAAGTGCGAAAAGTGTTTTTCCACACTAATACAAGTGCAAAAGTGGTTTCCTGCACCAACACAAGTGCGAAAAGTGGTTTTTCAACACTAACACAAGTGCGAAAAGTGGTTTTTCAAAACTAACACAAGTGCGAAAAGTGTTTTTTCCACATTAATACAAGTGCAAAAGTGGTTTCCTGCACCAACGCAAGTGCGAAAAGTGGTTTTTCAACACTAACACAAGTGCGAAAAGTGGTTTTTCAACACTAACACAAGTGCAAAAAGTGGTTTTTCAACACTAACACAAGTGCGAAAAGTGTTTTTTCCACACTAATACAAGTGCAAAAGTGGTTTCCTGCACCAACACAAGTGCGAAAAGTGGTTTTTCAACACTAACACAAGTGCGAAAAGTGGTTTTTCAACACTAACACAAGTGCGAAAAGTGTTTTTTCCACACTAATACAAGTGCAAAAGTGGTTTCCTGCACCAACACAAGTGCGAAAAGTGGTTTTTCAACACAAACACAAGTGCGAAAAGTGGTTTTTCAACACTAACACAAGTGCGAAAAGTATTTTTTCCACACTAATACAAGTGCAAAAGTGGTTTCCTGCACCAACACAAGTGCGAAAAGTGGTTTTTCAACACTAACACAAGTGGGAAAAGTGGTTTTTCAACACTAACACAAGTGCGAAAAGTGTTTTTTCCACACTAATACAAGTGCAAAAGTGGCTTCCTGCACCAACACAAGTGCGAAAAGTGGTTTTTCAACACTAACACAAGTGCGAAAAGTGTTTTTTCCACACTAATACAAGTGCAAAAGTGGCTTCCTGCACCAACACAAGTGCGAAAAGTGGTTTTTCAACACTAACACAAGTGCGAAAAGTGGTTTTTCAACACTAACACAAGTGCGAAAAGTGTTTTTCCACACTAATACAAGTGCAAAAGTGGTTTCCTGCACCAACACAAGTGCGAAAAGTGGTTTTTCAACACCAACACAAGTGCGAAACGTGGTTTTTCAACACTAACACAAGTGCGAAAAGTGGTTTTTCAACACAATCACAAGTGCAAAAAGTGTTTTTTCCACACTAATACAAGTGCAAAAGTGGTTTCCTGCACCAACACAAGTGCGAAAAGTGGTTTTTCAACACTAACACAAGTGCGAAAAGTGGTTTTTCAACACTAACACAAGTGCGAAAAGTGGTTTTTCCACACTAATACAAGTGCAAAAGTGGTTTCTGCACCAACACAAGTGCGAAAAGTGGTTTTTCAACACGAACACAAGTGCGAAAAGTGGTTTTTCAACACTAACACAAGTGCGAAAAGTGGTTTTTCAACACTAACACAAGTGCAAAAAGTGTTTTTTCCACACTAATACAAGTGCAAAAGTGGTTTCCTGCACCAACACAAGTGCGAAAAGTGGTTTTTCAACACTAACACAAGTGCGAAAAGTGGTTTTTCAACACTAACACAAGTGCGAAAAGTGTTTTTTCCACACTAATACAAGTGCAAAAGTGGCTTCCTGCACCAACACAAGTGCGAAAAGTGGTTTTTCAACACTAACACAAGTGCGAAAAGTGGTTTTTCAACACTAACACAAGTGCGAAAAGTGTTTTTTCCACACTAATACAAGTGCAAAAGTGGTTTCCTGCACCAACACAAGTGCGAAAAGTGGTTTTTCAACACTAACACAAGTGCGAAATGTGGTTTTTCAACACTAACACAAGTGCGAAAAGTGTTTTTTCCACACTAATACAAGTGCAAAATTGGTTTCCTGCACCAACACAAGTGCGAAAAGTGGTTTTTCAACACTAACACAAGTGCGAAAAGTGGTTTTTCAACACTAACACAAGTGCGAAAAGTCGTTTTTCAACACTAACACAAGTGCGAAAAGTGGTTTTTCAACACTAACACAAGTGCGAAAAGTGTTTTTTCCACACTAATACAAGTGCAAAAGTGGTTTCCTGCACCAACACAAGTGCGAAAAGTGGTTTTTCAACACTAACACAAGTGCGAAAAGTGGTTTTTCAACACTAACACAAGTGCGAAAAGTGGTTTTTCAACACTAACACAAGTGCGAAAAGTGTTTTTTCCACACTAATACAAGTGCAAAAGTGGTTTCCTGCAACAACACAAGTGCGAAAAGTGGTTTTTCAACACTAACACAAGTGCGAAAAGTGGTTTTTCAACACTAACACAAGTGCGAAAAGTGTTTTTTCCACACTAATACAAGTGCGAAAGTGGTTTCCTGCACCAACACAAGTGCGAAACGTGGTTTTTCAACACTAACACAAGTGCGAAAAGTGGTTTTTCAACACTAACACAAGTGCGAAAATTGCTTTTTCCACACTAATACAAGTGCAAAAGTGGTTTCCTGCACCAACACAAGTTGGAAAAGTGGTTTTTCAATGCTAACACAAGTGCGAAAAGTGTTTTTTCCACACAAATACAAGTGCAAAAGTGGTTTCTTGCACCAACACAAGTGCGAAAAGTGGTTTTTCAACACTAACACAAGTGCGAAAAGTGGTTTTTCAACACTAACACAAGTGGGAAAAGTGGTTTTTCAACACTAACACAAGTGCGAAAAGTGGTTTTTCAACACTAACACAAGTGCGAAAAGTGTTTTTTCCACACTAATACAAGTGCAAAAGTGGTTTCCTGCACCAACACAAGTGCGAAAAGTGGTTTTTCATCACTAACACAAGTGCGAAAAGTGGTTTTTCAACACTAACACAAGTGCGAAAAGTGTTTTTTCCACACTAATACAAGTGCAAAAGTGGTTTCCTGCACCAACACAAGTGCGAAAAGTGGTTTTTCAACACTAACACAAGTGCGAAAAGTGGTTTTTCAACACTAACACAAGTGCGCAAAGTGTTTTTTCCACACTAATACAAGTGCAAAAGTGGTTTCCTGCACCAACTCAAGTGCGAAAAGTGGTTTTTCAACACTAACACAAGTGTGAAAAGTGGTTTTTCAACACTAACACAAGTGCGAAAAGTATTTTTTCCACACTAAAACAAGTGCAAAAGTGGTTTCCTGCACCAACACAAGTGCGAAAAGTGGTGTTTCAACACTAACACAAGTTCAAAAAGTGGTTTTTCAACACTAACACAAGTGCGAAAAGTGGTTTTTCAACACTAACACAAGTGTGAAAAGTGTTTTTTCCACACTAATACAAGTGCAAAAGTGGTTTCCTGCACCAACACAAGTGCGAAAAGTGGTTTTTCAACACTAACACAAGTGCGAAAAGTGGTTTTTCAACACTAACACAAGTGCGAAAAGTGTTTTTCCACACTAATACAAGTGCAAAAGTGGTTTCCTGCACCAACACAAGTGCGAAAAGTGGTTTTTCAACACTAACACAAGTGCGAAAAGTGGTTTTTCAAAACTAACACAAGTGCGAAAAGTGTTTTTTCCACATTAATACAAGTGCAAAAGTGGTTTCCTGCACCAACGCAAGTGCGAAAAGTGGTTTTTCAACACTAACACAAGTGCGAAAAGTGGTTTTTCAACACTAACACAAGTGCAAAAAGTGGTTTTTCAACACTAACACAAGTGCGAAAAGTGTTTTTTCCACACTAATACAAGTGCAAAAGTGGTTTCCTGCACCAACACAAGTGCGAAAAGTGGTTTTTCAACACTAACACAAGTGCGAAAAGTGGTTTTTCAACACTAACACAAGTGCGAAAAGTGTTTTTTCCACACTAATACAAGTGCAAAAGTGGTTTCCTGCACCAACACAAGTGCGAAAAGTGGTTTTTCAACACAAACACAAGTGCGAAAAGTGGTTTTTCAACACTAACACAAGTGCGAAAAGTATTTTTTCCACACTAATACAAGTGCAAAAGTGGTTTCCTGCACCAACACAAGTGCGAAAAGTGGTTTTTCAACACTAACACAAGTGGGAAAAGTGGTTTTTCAACACTAACACAAGTGCGAAAAGTGTTTTTTCCACACTAATACAAGTGCAAAAGTGGCTTCCTGCACCAACACAAGTGCGAAAAGTGGTTTTTCAACACTAACACAAGTGCGAAAAGTGTTTTTTCCACACTAATACAAGTGCAAAAGTGGCTTCCTGCACCAACACAAGTGCGAAAAGTGGTTTTTCAACACTAACACAAGTGCGAAAAGTGGTTTTTCAACACTAACACAAGTGCGAAAAGTGTTTTTCCACACTAATACAAGTGCAAAAGTGGTTTCCTGCACCAACACAAGTGCGAAAAGTGGTTTTTCAACACCAACACAAGTGCGAAACGTGGTTTTTCAACACTAACACAAGTGCGAAAAGTGGTTTTTCAACACAATCACAAGTGCAAAAAGTGTTTTTTCCACACTAATACAAGTGCAAAAGTGGTTTCCTGCACCAACACAAGTGCGAAAAGTGGTTTTTCAACACTAACACAAGTGCGAAAAGTGGTTTTTCAACACTAACACAAGTGCGAAAAGTGGTTTTTCCACACTAATACAAGTGCAAAAGTGGTTTCTGCACCAACACAAGTGCGAAAAGTGGTTTTTCAACACGAACACAAGTGCGAAAAGTGGTTTTTCAACACTAACACAAGTGCGAAAAGTGGTTTTTCAACACTAACACAAGTGCAAAAAGTGTTTTTTCCACACTAATACAAGTGCAAAAGTGGTTTCCTGCACCAACACAAGTGCGAAAAGTGGTTTTTCAACACTAACACAAGTGCGAAAAGTGGTTTTTCAACACTAACACAAGTGCGAAAAGTGTTTTTTCCACACTAATACAAGTGCAAAAGTGGCTTCCTGCACCAACACAAGTGCGAAAAGTGGTTTTTCAACACTAACACAAGTGCGAAAAGTGGTTTTTCAACACTAACACAAGTGCGAAAAGTGTTTTTTCCACACTAATACAAGTGCAAAAGTGGTTTCCTGCACCAACACAAGTGCGAAAAGTGGTTTTTCAACACTAACACAAGTGCGAAATGTGGTTTTTCAACACTAACACAAGTGCGAAAAGTGTTTTTTCCACACTAATACAAGTGCAAAATTGGTTTCCTGCACCAACACAAGTGCGAAAAGTGGTTTTTCAACACTAACACAAGTGCGAAAAGTGGTTTTTCAACACTAACACAAGTGCGAAAAGTCGTTTTTCAACACTAACACAAGTGCGAAAAGTGGTTTTTCAACACTAACACAAGTGCGAAAAGTGTTTTTTCCACACTAATACAAGTGCAAAAGTGGTTTCCTGCACCAACACAAGTGCGAAAAGTGGTTTTTCAACACTAACACAAGTGCGAAAAGTGGTTTTTCAACACTAACACAAGTGCGAAAAGTGGTTTTTCAACACTAACACAAGTGCGAAAAGTGTTTTTTCCACACTAATACAAGTGCAAAAGTGGTTTCCTGCAACAACACAAGTGCGAAAAGTGGTTTTTCAACACTAACACAAGTGCGAAAAGTGGTTTTTCAACACTAACACAAGTGCGAAAAGTGTTTTTTCCACACTAATACAAGTGCGAAAGTGGTTTCCTGCACCAACACAAGTGCGAAACGTGGTTTTTCAACACTAACACAAGTGCGAAAAGTGGTTTTTCAACACTAACACAAGTGCGAAAATTGCTTTTTCCACACTAATACAAGTGCAAAAGTGGTTTCCTGCACCAACACAAGTTGGAAAAGTGGTTTTTCAATGCTAACACAAGTGCGAAAAGTGTTTTTTCCACACAAATACAAGTGCAAAAGTGGTTTCTTGCACCAACACAAGTGCGAAAAGTGGTTTTTCAACACTAACACAAGTGCGAAAAGTGGTTTTTCAACACTAACACAAGTGCGAAAAGTGTTTTTTCCACACTAATACAAGTGCAAAAGTGGTTTCCTGCACCAACACAAGTGCGAAAAGTGGTTTTTCAACACTAACACAAGTGCGAAAAGTGGTTTTTCAACACTAACACAAGTGCAAAAAGTGGTTTTTCAACACTAACACAAGTGCGAAAAGTGTTTTTTTCACACTAATACAAGTGCAAAAGTGGTTTCCTGCACCAACACAAGTGTGAAAAGTGGTTTTTCAACACCAACACAAGTGCGAAAAGTGGTTTTTCAACACTAACACAAGTGCGAAAAGTGGTTTTTCAACACTATCACAAGTGCAAAAAGTGTTTTTTCCACACTAATACAAGTGCAAAAGTGGTTTCCTGCACCAACACAAGAGCGAAAAGTGGTTTTTCAACACTAACACAAGTGCGAAAAGTGTTTTTTCCACACTAATACAAGTGCAAAAGTGGCTTCCTGCACCAACACAAGTGCGAAAAGTGGTTTTTCAACACTAACACAAGTGCGAAAAGTGGTTTTTCAACACTAACACAAGTGCGAAAAGTGTTTTTTCCACACTAATACAAGTGCAAAAGTGGTTTCCTGCACCAACACAAGTGCGAAAAGTGGTTTTTCAACACTAACACAAGTGCGAAAAGTGGTTTTTCAACAAAAACACAAGTGCGAAAAGTGTTTTTTCCACACTAATACAAGTGCAAAAGTGGTTTCCTGCACCAACACAAGTGCGAAAAGTGGTTTTTCATCACTAACACAAGTGCGAAAAGTGGTTTTTCAACACTAACACAAGTGCGAAAAGTGTTTTTTCCACACTAATACAAGTGTAAAAGTGGTTTCCTGCACCAACACAAGTGCGAAAAGTGGTTTTTCAACACTAACACAAGTGCGAAAAGTGGTTTTTCAACACTAACACAAGTGCGCAAAGTGTTTTTTCCACACTAATACAAGTGCAAAAGTGGTTTCCTGGACCAACTCAAGTACGAAAAGTGGTTTTTCAACACTAACACAAGTGTGAAAAGTGGTTTTTCAACACTAACACAAGTGCGAAAAGTATTTTTTCCACACTAAAACAAGTGCAAAAGTGGTTTCCTGCACCAACACAAGTGCGAAAAGTGGTTTTTCAACACTAACACAAGTGCAAAAAGTGGTTTTTCAACACTAACACAAGTGCGAAAAGTGGTTTTTCAACACTAACACAAGTGCGAAAAGTGTTTTTTCCACACTAATACAAGTGCAAAAGTGGTTTCCTGCACCAACACAAGTGCGAAAAGTGGTTTTTCAACACTAACACAAGTGCGAAAAGTGGTTTTTCAACACTAACACAAGTGCGAAAAGTGTTTTCCACACTAATACAAGTGCAAAAGTGGTTTCCTGCACCAACACAAGTGCGAAAAGTGGTTTTTCAGCACTAACACAAGTGCGAAAAGTGGTTTTTCAAAACTAACACAAGTGCGAAAAGTGTTTTTTCCACATTAATACAAGTGCAAAAGTGGTTTCCTGCACCAACACAAGTGCGAAAAGTGGTTTTTCAACACTAACACAAGTGCGAAAAGTGGTTTTTCAACACTAACACAAGTGCGAAAAGTGGTTTTTCAACACTAACACAAGTGCGAAAAGTGTTTTTTCCACACTAATACAAGTGCAAAAGTGGTTTCCTGCACCAACACAAGTGCGAAAAGTGGTTTTTCAACACTAACACAAGTGCGAAAAGTGGTTTTTCAACACTAACACAAGTGCGAAAAGTGTTTTTTCCACACTAATACAAGTGCAAAAGTGGTTTCCTGCACCAACACAAGTGCGAAAAGTGGTTTTTCAACACAAACACAAGTGCGAAAAGTGGTTTTTCAACACTAACACAAGTGCGAAAAGTATTTTTTCCACACTAATACAAGTGCAAAAGTGGTTTCCTGCACAAACACAAGTGTGAAAAGTGGTTTTTCAACACCAACACAAGTGCGAAAAGTGGTTTTTCAACACTAACACAAGTGCGAAAAGTGGTTTTTCAACACTATCACAAGTGCAAAAAGTGTTTTTTCCACACTAATACAAGTGCAAAAGTGGTTTCCTGCACCAACACAATTGCGAAAAGTGGTTTTTCAACACTAACACAAGTGCGAAAAGTGTTTTTTCCACACTAATACAAGTGCAAAAGTGGCTTCCTGCACCAACACAAGTGCGAAAAGTGGTTTTTCAACACTAACACAAGTGCGAAAAGTGGTTTTTCAACACTAACACAAGTGCGAAAAGTGTTTTTTCCACACTAATACAAGTGCAAAAGTGGTTTCCTGCACCAACACAAGTGCGAAAACTGGTTTTTCAACACTAACACAAGTGCGAAAAGTGGTTTTTCAACACTAACACAAGTGGGAAAAGTGGTTTTTCAACACTAACACAAGTGCGAAAAGTGGTTTTTCAACACTAACACAAGTGCGAAAAGTGTTTTTTCCACACTAATACAAGTGCAAAAGTGGTTTCCTGCACCAACACAAGTGCGAAAAGTGGTTTTTCATCACTAACACAAGTGCGAAAAGTGGTTTTTCAACACTAACACAAGTGCGAAAAGTGTTTTTTCCACACTAATACAAGTGCAAAAGTGGTTTCCTGCACCAACACAAGTGCGAAAAGTGGTTTTTCAACACTAACACAAGTGCGAAAAGTGGTTTTTCAACACTAACACAAGTGCGCAAAGTGTTTTTTCCACACTAATACAAGTGCAAAAGTGGTTTCCTGCACCAACTCAAGTGCGAAAAGTGGTTTTTCAACACTAACACAAGTGTGAAAAGTGGTTTTTCAACACTAACACAAGTGCGAAAAGTATTTTTTCCACACTAAAACAAGTGCAAAAGTGGTTTCCTGCACCAACACAAGTGCGAAAAGTGGTGTTTCAACACTAACACAAGTTCAAAAAGTGGTTTTTCAACACTAACACAAGTGCGAAAAGTGGTCTTTCAACACTAACACAAGTGTGAAAAGTGTTTTTTCCACACTAATACAAGTGCAAAAGTGGTTTCCTGCACCAACACAAGTGCGAAAAGTGGTTTTTCAACACTAACACAAGTGCGAAAAGTGGTTTTTCAACACTAACACAAGTGCGAAAAGTGTTTTTCCACACTAATACAAGTGCAAAAGTGGTTTCCTGCACCAACACAAGTGCGAAAAGTGGTTTTTCAACACTAACACAAGTGCGAAAAGTGGTTTTTCAAAACTAACACAAGTGCGAAAAGTGTTTTTTCCACATTAATACAAGTGCAAAAGTGGTTTCCTGCACCAACGCAAGTGCGAAAAGTGGTTTTTCAACACTAACACAAGTGCGAAAAGTGGTTTTTCAACACTAACACAAGTGCAAAAAGTGGTTTTCAACACTAACACAAGTGCGAAAAGTGTTTTTTCCACACTAATACAAGTGCAAAAGTGGTTTCCTGCACCAACACAAGTGCGAAAAGTGGTTTTTCAACACTAACACAAGTGCGAAAAGTGGTTTTTCAACACTAACACAAGTGCGAAAAGTGTTTTTTCCACACTAATACAAGTGCAAAAGTGGTTTCCTGCACCAACACAAGTGCGAAAAGTGGTTTTTCAACACAAACACAAGTGCGAAAAGTGGTTTTTCAACACTAACACAAGTGCGAAAAGTATTTTTTCCACACTAATACAAGTGCAAAAGTGGTTTCCTGCACCAACACAAGTGCGAAAAGTGGTTTTTCAACACTAACACAAGTGGGAAAAGTGGTTTTTCAACACAAACACAAGTGCGAAAAGTGGTTTTTCAACACTAACACAAGTGCAAAAAGTGTTTTTTCCACACTAATACAAGTGCAAAAGTGGTTTCCTGCACCAACACAAGTGCGAAAAGTGGTTTTTCAACACTAACACAAGTGCGAAAAGTGGTTTTTCAACACTAACACAAGTGCGAAAAGTGTTTTTTCCACACTAATACAAGTGCAAAAGTGGTTTCCTGCACCAACACAAGTGCGAAAAGTGGTTTTTCAACACTAACACAAGTGCGAAAAGTGGTTTTTCAACACTAACAAAAGTGCGAAAAGTGGTTTTTCAACACTAACACAAGTGCGAAAAGTGTTTTTTCCACACTAATACAAGTGCAAAAGTGGTTTCCTGCACCAACACAAGTGCGAAAAGTGGTTTTTCAACACTAACACAAGTGCGAAAAGTGGTTTATCAACAATAACACAAGTGCGAAAAGTGGTTTTTCAACACTAACACAAGTGCGAAAAGTGGTTTTTCAACACTAACACAAGTGCGAAAAGTGTTTTTTCCACACTAATACAAGTGCAAAAGTGGTTTCCTGCACCAACACAAGTGCAAAAAGTGGTTTTTCAACACTAACACAAGTGCGAAAAGTGGTTTTTCAACACTAACACAAGTGCGAAAAGTGTTTTTTCCACACTAATACAAGTGCAAAAGTGGTTTCCTGCACCAACACAAGTGCGAAAAGTGGTTTTTCAACACAAACACAAGTGCGAAAAGTGGTTTTTCAACACTAACACAAGTGCGAAAAGTATTTTTTCCACACTAATACAAGTGCAAAAGTGGTTTCCTGCACAAACACAAGTGTGAAAAGTGGTTTTTCAGCACCAACACAAGTGCGAAAAGTGGTTTTTCAACACTAACACAAGTGCGAAAAGTGGTTTTTCAACACTATCACAACTGCAAAAAGTGTTTTTTCCACACTAATACAAGTGCAAAAGTGGTTTCCTGCACCAACACAAGTGCGAAAAGTGGTTTTTCAACACTAACACAAGTGCGAAAAGTGTTTTTTCAACACTAATACAAGTGCAAAAGTGGCTTCCTGCACCAACACAAGTGCGAAAAGTGGTTTTTCAACACTAACACAAGTGCGAAAAGTGGTTTTTCAACACTAACACAAGTGCGAAAAGTGTGTTTTCCACACTAATACAAGTGCAAAAGTGGTTTCCTGCACCAACACAAGTGCGAAAAGTGGTTTTTCAACACTAACACAAGTGCGAAAAGTGGTTTTTCAACACTAACACAAGTGCGAAAAGTGTTTTTTCCACACTAATACAAGTGCAAAATTGGTTTCCTGCACCAACACAAGTGCGAAAAGTGGTTTTTCAACACTAACGCAAGTGCGAAAAGTGGTTTTTCAACACTAACACAAGTGCGAAAAGTCGTTTTTCAACACTAACACAAGTGCGAAAAGTGGTTTTTCAACACTAACACAAGTGCGAAAAGTGTTTTTTCCACACTAATACAAGTGCAAAAGTGGTTTCCTGCACCAACACAAGTGCGAAAAGTGGTTTTTCAACACTAACACAAGTGCGAAAAGTGGTTTTTCAACACTAACACAAGTGCGAAAAGTGGTTTTTCAACACTAACACAAGTGCGAAAAGTGTTTTTTCCACACTAATACAAGTGCAAAAGTGGTTTCCTGCAACAACACAAGTGCGAAAAGTGGTTTTTCAACACTAACACAAGTGCGAAAAGTGGTTTTTCAACACTAACACAAGTGCGAAAAGTGTTTTTTCCACACTAATACAAGTGCGAAAGTGGTTTCCTGCACCAACACAAGTGCGAAACGTGGTTTTTCAACACTAACACAAGTGCGAAAAGTGGTTTTTCAACACTAACACAAGTGCGAAAATTGTTTTTTCCACACTAATACAAGTGCAAAAGTGGTTTCCTGCACCAACACAAGTTGGAAAAGTGGTTTTTCAATGCTAACACAAGTGCGAAAAGTGTTTTTTCCACACAAATACAAGTGCAAAAGTGGTTTCTTGCACCAACACAAGTGCGAAAAGTGGTTTTTCAACACTAACACAAGTGCGAAAAGTGGTTTTTCAACACTAACACAAGTGCGAAAAGTGTTTTTTCCACACTAATACAAGTGCAAAAGTGGTTTCCTGCACCAACACAAGTGCGAAAAGTGGTTTTTCAACACTAACACAAGTGCGAAAAGTGGTTTTTCAACACTAACACAAGTGCAAAAAGTGGTTTTTCAACACTAACACAAGTGCGAAAAGTGTTTTTTTCACACTAATACAAGTGCAAAAGTGGTTTCCTGCACCAACACAAGTGTGAAAAGTGGTTTTTCAACACCAACACAAGTGCGAAAAGTGGTTTTTCAACACTAACACAAGTGCGAAAAGTGGTTTTTCAACACTATCACAAGTGCAAAAAGTGTTTTTTCCACACTAATACAAGTGCAAAAGTGGTTTCCTGCACCAACACAAGAGCGAAAAGTGGTTTTTCAACACTAACACAAGTGCGAAAAGTGTTTTTCCCACACTAATACAAGTGCAAAAGTGGCTTCCTGCACCAACACAAGTGCGAAAAGTCGTTTTTCAACACTAACACAAGTGCGAAAAATGGTTTTTCAACACTAACACAAGTGCGAAAAGTGTTTTTTCCACACTAATACAAGTGCAAAAGTGGTTTCCTGCACCAACACAAGTGCGAAAAGTGGTTTTTCAACACTAACACAAGTGCGAAAAGTGGTTTTTCAACACTAACACAAGTGCGAAAAGTGTTTTTTCCACACTAATACAAGTGCAAAAGTGGTTTCCTGCACCAACACAAGTGCGAAAAGTGGTTTTTCATCACTAACACAAGTGCGAAAAGTGGTTTTTCAACACTAACACAAGTGCGAAAAGTGTTTTTTCCACACTAATACAAGTGCAAAAGTGGTTTCCTGCACCAACACAAGTGCGAAAAGTGGTTTTTCAACACTAACACAAGTGCGAAAAGTGGTTTTTCAACACTAACACAAGTGCGCAAAGTGTTTTTTCCACACTAATACAAGTGCAAAAGTGGTTTCCTGGACCAACTCAAGTACGAAAAGTGGTTTTTCAACACTAACACAAGTGTGAAAAGTGGTTTTTCAACACTAACACAAGTGCGAAAAGTATTTTTTCCACACTAAAACAAGTGCAAAAGTGGTTTCCTGCACCAACACAAGTGCGAAAAGTGGTTTTTCAACACTAACACAAGTGCAAAAAGTGGTTTTTCAACACTAACACAAGTGCGAAAAGTGGTTTTTCAACACTAACACAAGTGCGAAAAGTGTTTTTTCCACACTAATACAAGTGCAAAAGTGGTTTCCTGCACCAACACAAGTGCGAAAAGTGGTTTTTCAACACTAACACAAGTGCGAAAAGTGGTTTTTCAACACTAACACAAGTGCGAAAAGTGTTTTCCACACTAATACAAGTGCAAAAGTGGTTTCCTGCACCAACACAAGTGCGAAAAGTGGTTTTTCAGCACTAACACAAGTGCGAAAAGTGGTTTTTCAAAACTAACACAAGTGCGAAAAGTGTTTTTTCCACATTAATACAAGTGCAAAAGTGGTTTCCTGCACCAACACAAGTGCGAAAAGTGGTTTTTCAACACTAACACAAGTGCGAAAAGTGGTTTTTCAACACTAACACAAGTGCGAAAAGTGGTTTTTCAACACTAACACAAGTGCGAAAAGTGTTTTTTCCACACTAATACAAGTGCAAAAGTGGTTTCCTGCACCAACACAAGTGCGAAAAGTGGTTTTTCAACACTAACACAAGTGCGAAAAGTGGTTTTTCAACACTAACACAAGTGCGAAAAGTGTTTTTTCCACACTAATACAAGTGCAAAAGTGGTTTCCTGCACCAACACAAGTGCGAAAAGTGGTTTTTCAACACAAACACAAGTGCGAAAAGTGGTTTTTCAACACTAACACAAGTGCGAAAAGTATTTTTTCCACACTAATACAAGTGCAAAAGTGGTTTCCTGCACAAACACAAGTGTGAAAAGTGGTTTTTCAACACCAACACAAGTGCGAAAAGTGGTTTTTCAACACTAACACAAGTGCGAAAAGTGGTTTTTCAACACTATCACAAGTGCAAAAAGTGTTTTTTCCACACTAATACAAGTGCAAAAGTGGTTTCCTGCACCAACACAATTGCGAAAAGTGGTTTTTCAACACTAACACAAGTGCGAAAAGTGTTTTTTCCACACTAATACAAGTGCAAAAGTGGCTTCCTGCACCAACACAAGTGCGAAAAGTGGTTTTTCAACACTAACACAAGTGCGAAAAGTGGTTTTTCAACACTAACACAAGTGCGAAAAGTGTTTTTTCCACACTAATACAAGTGCAAAAGTGGTTTCCTGCACCAACACAAGTGCGAAAAGTGGTTTTTCAACACTAACACAAGTGCGAAAAGTGGTTTTTCAACACTATCACAAGTGCAAAAAGTGTTTTTTCCACACTAATACAAGTGCAAAAGTGGTTTCCTGCACCAACACAAGAGCGAAAAGTGGTTTTTCAACACTAACACAAGTGCGAAAAGTGTTTTTTCCACACTAATACAAGTGCAAAAGTGGCTTCCTGCACCAACACAAGTGCGAAAAGTGGTTTTTCAACACCAACACAAGTGCGAAAAGTGGTTTTTCAACACTAACACAAGTGCGAAAAGTGGTTTTTCAACACTATCACAAGTGCAAAAAGTGTTTTTTCCACACTAATACAAGTGCAAAAGTGGTTTCCTGCACCAACACAAGAGCGAAAAGTGGTTTTTCAACACTAACACAAGTGCGAAAAGTGTTTTTTCCACACTAATACAAGTGCAAAAGTGGCTTCCTGCACCAACACAAGTGCGAAAAGTGGTTTTTCAACACTAACACAAGTGCGAAAAGTGGTTTTTCAACACTAACACAAGTGCGAAAAGTGTTTTTTCCACACTAATACAAGTGCAAAAGTGGTTTCCTGCACCAACACAAGTGCGAAAAGTGGTTTTTCAACACTAACACAAGTGCGAAAAGTGGTTTTTCAACAAAAACACAAGTGCGAAAAGTGTTTTTTCCACACTAATACAAGTGCAAAAGTGGTTTCCTGCACCAACACAAGTGCGAAAAGTGGTTTTTCATCACTAACACAAGTGCGAAAAGTGGTTTTTCAACACTAACACAAGTGCGAAAAGTGTTTTTTCCACACTAATACAAGTGTAAAAGTGGTTTCCTGCACCAACACAAGTGCGAAAAGTGGTTTTTCAACACTAACACAAGTGCGAAAAGTGGTTTTTCAACACTAACACAAGTGCGCAAAGTGTTTTTTCCACACTAATACAAGTGCAAAAGTGGTTTCCTGGACCAACTCAAGTACGAAAAGTGGTTTTTCAACACTAACACAAGTGTGAAAAGTGGTTTTTCAACACTAACACAAGTGCGAAAAGTATTTTTTCCACACTAAAACAAGTGCAAAAGTGGTTTCCTGCACCAACACAAGTGCGAAAAGTGGTTTTTCAACACTAACACAAGTGCAAAAAGTGGTTTTTCAACACTAACACAAGTGCGAAAAGTGTTTTTTCAACACTAACACAAGTGCGAAAAGTGGTTTTTCAACACTAACACAAGTGCGAAAAGTGTTTTTTCCACACTAATACAAGTGCGAAAGTGGTTTCCTGCACCAACACAAGTGCGAAACGTGGTTTTTCAACACTAACACAAGTGCGAAAAGTGGTTTTTCAACACTAACACAAGTGCGAAAATTGTTTTTTCCACACTAATACAAGTGCAAAAGTGGTTTCCTGCACCAACACAAGTTGGAAAAGTGGTTTTTCAATGCTAACACAAGTGCGAAAAGTGTTTTTTCCACACAAATACAAGTGCAAAAGTGGTTTCTTGCACCAACACAAGTGCGAAAAGTGGTTTTTCAACACTAACACAAGTGCGAAAAGTGGTTTTTCAACACTAACACAAGTGCGAAAAGTGTTTTTTCCACACTAATACAAGTGCAAAAGTGGTTTCCTGCACCAACACAAGTGCGAAAAGTGGTTTTTCAACACTAACACAAGTGCGAAAAGTGGTTTTTCAACACTAACACAAGTGCAAAAAGTGGTTTTTCAACACTAACACAAGTGCGAAAAGTGTTTTTTTCACACTAATACAAGTGCAAAAGTGGTTTCCTGCACCAACACAAGTGTGAAAAGTGGTTTTTCAACACCAACACAAGTGCGAAAAGTGGTTTTTCAACACTAACACAAGTGCGAAAAGTGGTTTTTCAACACTATCACAAGTGCAAAAAGTGTTTTTTCCACACTAATACAAGTGCAAAAGTGGTTTCCTGCACCAACACAAGAGCGAAAAGTGGTTTTTCAACACTAACACAAGTGCGAAAAGTGTTTTTCCCACACTAATACAAGTGCAAAAGTGGCTTCCTGCACCAACACAAGTGCGAAAAGTCGTTTTTCAACACTAACACAAGTGCGAAAAATGGTTTTTCAACACTAACACAAGTGCGAAAAGTGTTTTTTCCACACTAATACAAGTGCAAAAGTGGTTTCCTGCACCAACACAAGTGCGAAAAGTGGTTTTTCAACACTAACACAAGTGCGAAAAGTGGTTTTTCAACACTAACACAAGTGCGAAAAGTGTTTTTTCCACACTAATACAAGTGCAAAAGTGGTTTCCTGCACCAACACAAGTGCGAAAAGTGGTTTTTCATCACTAACACAAGTGCGAAAAGTGGTTTTTCAACACTAACACAAGTGCGAAAAGTGTTTTTTCCACACTAATACAAGTGCAAAAGTGGTTTCCTGCACCAACACAAGTGCGAAAAGTGGTTTTTCAACACTAACACAAGTGCGAAAAGTGGTTTTTCAACACTAACACAAGTGCGCAAAGTGTTTTTTCCACACTAATACAAGTGCAAAAGTGGTTTCCTGGACCAACTCAAGTACGAAAAGTGGTTTTTCAACACTAACACAAGTGTGAAAAGTGGTTTTTCAACACTAACACAAGTGCGAAAAGTATTTTTTCCACACTAAAACAAGTGCAAAAGTGGTTTCCTGCACCAACACAAGTGCGAAAAGTGGTTTTTCAACACTAACACAAGTGCAAAAAGTGGTTTTTCAACACTAACACAAGTGCGAAAAGTGGTTTTTCAACACTAACACAAGTGCGAAAAGTGTTTTTTCCACACTAATACAAGTGCAAAAGTGGTTTCCTGCACCAACACAAGTGCGAAAAGTGGTTTTTCAACACTAACACAAGTGCGAAAAGTGGTTTTTCAACACTAACACAAGTGCGAAAAGTGTTTTCCACACTAATACAAGTGCAAAAGTGGTTTCCTGCACCAACACAAGTGCGAAAAGTGGTTTTTCAGCACTAACACAAGTGCGAAAAGTGGTTTTTCAAAACTAACACAAGTGCGAAAAGTGTTTTTTCCACATTAATACAAGTGCAAAAGTGGTTTCCTGCACCAACACAAGTGCGAAAAGTGGTTTTTCAACACTAACACAAGTGCGAAAAGTGGTTTTTCAACACTAACACAAGTGCGAAAAGTGGTTTTTCAACACTAACACAAGTGCGAAAAGTGTTTTTTCCACACTAATACAAGTGCAAAAGTGGTTTCCTGCACCAACACAAGTGCGAAAAGTGGTTTTTCAACACTAACACAAGTGCGAAAAGTGGTTTTTCAACACTAACACAAGTGCGAAAAGTGTTTTTTCCACACTAATACAAGTGCAAAAGTGGTTTCCTGCACCAACACAAGTGCGAAAAGTGGTTTTTCAACACAAACACAAGTGCGAAAAGTGGTTTTTCAACACTAACACAAGTGCGAAAAGTATTTTTTCCACACTAATACAAGTGCAAAAGTGGTTTCCTGCACAAACACAAGTGTGAAAAGTGGTTTTTCAACACCAACACAAGTGCGAAAAGTGGTTTTTCAACACTAACACAAGTGCGAAAAGTGGTTTTTCAACACTATCACAAGTGCAAAAAGTGTTTTTTCCACACTAATACAAGTGCAAAAGTGGTTTCCTGCACCAACACAATTGCGAAAAGTGGTTTTTCAACACTAACACAAGTGCGAAAAGTGTTTTTTCCACACTAATACAAGTGCAAAAGTGGCTTCCTGCACCAACACAAGTGCGAAAAGTGGTTTTTCAACACTAACACAAGTGCGAAAAGTGGTTTTTCAACACTAACACAAGTGCGAAAAGTGTTTTTTCCACACTAATACAAGTGCAAAAGTGGTTTCCTGCACCAACACAAGTGCGAAAAGTGGTTTTTCAACACTAACACAAGTGCGAAAAGTGGTTTTTCAACACTATCACAAGTGCAAAAAGTGTTTTTTCCACACTAATACAAGTGCAAAAGTGGTTTCCTGCACCAACACAAGAGCGAAAAGTGGTTTTTCAACACTAACACAAGTGCGAAAAGTGTTTTTTCCACACTAATACAAGTGCAAAAGTGGCTTCCTGCACCAACACAAGTGCGAAAAGTGGTTTTTCAACACCAACACAAGTGCGAAAAGTGGTTTTTCAACACTAACACAAGTGCGAAAAGTGGTTTTTCAACACTATCACAAGTGCAAAAAGTGTTTTTTCCACACTAATACAAGTGCAAAAGTGGTTTCCTGCACCAACACAAGAGCGAAAAGTGGTTTTTCAACACTAACACAAGTGCGAAAAGTGTTTTTTCCACACTAATACAAGTGCAAAAGTGGCTTCCTGCACCAACACAAGTGCGAAAAGTGGTTTTTCAACACTAACACAAGTGCGAAAAGTGGTTTTTCAACACTAACACAAGTGCGAAAAGTGTTTTTTCCACACTAATACAAGTGCAAAAGTGGTTTCCTGCACCAACACAAGTGCGAAAAGTGGTTTTTCAACACTAACACAAGTGCGAAAAGTGGTTTTTCAACAAAAACACAAGTGCGAAAAGTGTTTTTTCCACACTAATACAAGTGCAAAAGTGGTTTCCTGCACCAACACAAGTGCGAAAAGTGGTTTTTCATCACTAACACAAGTGCGAAAAGTGGTTTTTCAACACTAACACAAGTGCGAAAAGTGTTTTTTCCACACTAATACAAGTGTAAAAGTGGTTTCCTGCACCAACACAAGTGCGAAAAGTGGTTTTTCAACACTAACACAAGTGCGAAAAGTGGTTTTTCAACACTAACACAAGTGCGCAAAGTGTTTTTTCCACACTAATACAAGTGCAAAAGTGGTTTCCTGGACCAACTCAAGTACGAAAAGTGGTTTTTCAACACTAACACAAGTGTGAAAAGTGGTTTTTCAACACTAACACAAGTGCGAAAAGTATTTTTTCCACACTAAAACAAGTGCAAAAGTGGTTTCCTGCACCAACACAAGTGCGAAAAGTGGTTTTTCAACACTAACACAAGTGCAAAAAGTGGTTTTTCAACACTAACACAAGTGCGAAAAGTGGTTTTTCAACACTAACACAAGTGCGAAAAGTGTTTTTTCCACACTAATACAAGTGCAAAAGTGGTTTCCTGCACCAACACAAGTGCGAAAAGTGGTTTTTCAACACTAACACAAGTGCGAAAAGTGGTTTTTCAACACTAACACAAGTGCGAAAAGTGTTTTCCACACTAATACAAGTGCAAAAGTGGTTTCCTGCACCAACACAAGTGCGAAAAGTGGTTTTTCAGCACTAACACAAGTGCGAAAAGTGGTTTTTCAAAACTAACACAAGTGCGAAAAGTGTTTTTTCCACATTAATACAAGTGCAAAAGTGGTTTCCTGCACCAACACAAGTGCGAAAAGTGGTTTTTCAACACTAACACAAGTGCGAAAAGTGGTTTTTCAACACTAACACAAGTGCGAAAAGTGGTTTTTCAACACTAACACAAGTGCGAAAAGTGTTTTTTCCACACTAATACAAGTGCAAAAGTGGTTTCCTGCACCAACACAAGTGCGAAAAGTGGTTTTTCAACACTAACACAAGTGCGAAAAGTGGTTTTTCAACACTAACACAAGTGCGAAAAGTGTTTTTTCCACACTAATACAAGTGCAAAAGTGGTTTCCTGCACCAACACAAGTGCGAAAAGTGGTTTTTCAACACAAACACAAGTGCGAAAAGTGGTTTTTCAACACTAACACAAGTGCGAAAAGTATTTTTTCCACACTAATACAAGTGCAAAAGTGGTTTCCTGCACAAACACAAGTGTGAAAAGTGGTTTTTCAACACCAACACAAGTGCGAAAAGTGGTTTTTCAACACTAACACAAGTGCGAAAAGTGGTTTTTCAACACTATCACAAGTGCAAAAAGTGTTTTTTCCACACTAATACAAGTGCAAAAGTGGTTTCCTGCACCAACACAATTGCGAAAAGTGGTTTTTCAACACTAACACAAGTGCGAAAAGTGGTTTTTCAACACTAACACAAGTGCGCAAAGTGTTTTTTCCACACTAATACAAGTGCAAAAGTGGTTTCCTGCACCAACTCAAGTGCGAAAAGTGGTTTTTCAACACTAACACAAGTGTGAAAAGTGGTTTTTCAACACTAACACAAGTGCGAAAAGTATTTTTTCCACACTAAAACAAGTGCAAAAGTGGTTTCCTGCACCAACACAAGTGCGAAAAGTGGTGTTTCAACACTAACACAAGTTCAAAAAGTGGTTTTTCAACACTAACACAAGTGCGAAAAGTGGTCTTTCAACACTAACACAAGTGTGAAAGTGTTTTTTCCACACTAATACAAGTGCAAAAGTGGTTTCCTGCACCAACACAAGTGCGAAAAGTGGTTTTTCAACACTAACACAAGTGCGAAAAGTGGTTTTTCAACACTAACACAAGTGCGAAAAGTGTTTTTCCACACTAATACAAGTGCAAAAGTGGTTTCCTGCACCAACACAAGTGCGAAAAGTGGTTTTTCAACACTAACACAAGTGCGAAAAGTGGTTTTTCAAAACTAACACAAGTGCGAAAAGTGTTTTTTCCACATTAATACAAGTGCAAAAGTGGTTTCCTGCACCAACGCAAGTGCGAAAAGTGGTTTTTCAACACTAACACAAGTGCGAAAAGTGGTTTTTCAACACTAACACAAGTGCAAAAAGTGGTTTTCAACACTAACACAAGTGCGAAAAGTGTTTTTTCCACACTAATACAAGTGCAAAAGTGGTTTCCTGCACCAACACAAGTGCGAAAAGTGGTTTTTCAACACTAACACAAGTGCGAAAAGTGGTTTTTCAACACTAACACAAGTGCGAAAAGTGTTTTTTCCACACTAATACAAGTGCAAAAGTGGTTTCCTGCACCAACACAAGTGCGAAAAGTGGTTTTTCAACACAAACACAAGTGCGAAAAGTGGTTTTTCAACACTAACACAAGTGCGAAAAGTATTTTTTCCACACTAATACAAGTGCAAAAGTGGTTTCCTGCACCAACACAAGTGCGAAAAGTGGTTTTTCAACACTAACACAAGTGGGAAAAGTGGTTTTTCAACACAAACACAAGTGCGAAAAGTGGTTTTTCAACACTAACACAAGTGCAAAAAGTGTTTTTTCCACACTAATACAAGTGCAAAAGTGGTTTCCTGCACCAACACAAGTGCGAAAAGTGGTTTTTCAACACTAACACAAGTGCGAAAAGTGGTTTTTCAACACTAACACAAGTGCGAAAAGTGTTTTTTCCACACTAATACAAGTGCAAAAGTGGTTTCCTGCACCAACACAAGTGCGAAAAGTGGTTTTTCAACACTAACACAAGTGCGAAAAGTGGTTTTTCAACACTAACAAAAGTGCGAAAAGTGGTTTTTCAACACTAACACAAGTGCGAAAAGTGTTTTTTCCACACTAATACAAGTGCAAAGTGGTTTCCTGCACCAACACAAGTGCGAAAAGTGGTTTTTCAACACTAACACAAGTGCGAAAAGTGGTTTATCAACAATAACACAAGTGCGAAAAGTGGTTTTTCAACACTAACACAAGTGCGAAAAGTGGTTTTTCAACACTAACACAAGTGCGAAAAGTGTTTTTTCCACACTAATACAAGTGCAAAAGTGGTTTCCTGCACCAACACAAGTGCAAAAAGTGGTTTTTCAACACTAACACAAGTGCGAAAAGTGGTTTTTCAACACTAACACAAGTGCGAAAAGTGTTTTTTCCACACTAATACAAGTGCAAAAGTGGTTTCCTGCACCAACACAAGTGCGAAAAGTGGTTTTTCAACACAAACACAAGTGCGAAAAGTGGTTTTTCAACACTAACACAAGTGCGAAAAGTATTTTTTCCACACTAATACAAGTGCAAAAGTGGTTTCCTGCACAAACACAAGTGTGAAAAGTGGTTTTTCAGCACCAACACAAGTGCGAAAAGTGGTTTTTCAACACTAACACAAGTGCGAAAAGTGGTTTTTCAACACTATCACAACTGCAAAAAGTGTTTTTTCCACACTAATACAAGTGCAAAAGTGGTTTCCTGCACCAACACAAGTGCGAAAAGTGGTTTTTCAACACTAACACAAGTGCGAAAAGTGTTTTTTCAACACTAATACAAGTGCAAAAGTGGCTTCCTGCACCAACACAAGTGCGAAAAGTGGTTTTCAACACTAACACAAGTGCGAAAAGTGGTTTTTCAACACTAACACAAGTGCGAAAAGTGTGTTTTCCACACTAATACAAGTGCAAAAGTGGTTTCCTGCACCAACACAAGTGCGAAAAGTGGTTTTTCAACACTAACACAAGTGCGAAAAGTGGTTTTTCAACACTAACACAAGTGCGAAAAGTGTTTTTTCCACACTAATACAAGTGCAAAATTGGTTTCCTGCACCAACACAAGTGCGAAAAGTGGTTTTTCAACACTAACGCAAGTGCGAAAAGTGGTTTTTCAACACTAACACAAGTGCGAAAAGTCGTTTTTCAACACTAACACAAGTGCGAAAAGTGGTTTTTCAACACTAACACAAGTGCGAAAAGTGTTTTTTCCACACTAATACAAGTGCAAAAGTGGTTTCCTGCACCAACACAAGTGCGAAAAGTGGTTTTTCAACACTAACACAAGTGCGAAAAGTGGTTTTTCAACACTAACACAAGTGCGAAAAGTGGTTTTTCAACACTAACACAAGTGCGAAAAGTGTTTTTTCCACACTAATACAAGTGCAAAAGTGGTTTCCTGCAACAACACAAGTGCGAAAAGTGGTTTTTCAACACTAACACAAGTGCGAAAAGTGGTTTTTCAACACTAACACAAGTGCGAAAAGTGTTTTTTCCACACTAATACAAGTGCGAAAGTGGTTTCCTGCACCAACACAAGTGCGAAACGTGGTTTTTCAACACTAACACAAGTGCGAAAAGTGGTTTTTCAACACTAACACAAGTGCGAAAATTGTTTTTTCCACACTAATACAAGTGCAAAAGTGGTTTCCTGCACCAACACAAGTTGGAAAAGTGGTTTTTCAATGCTAACACAAGTGCGAAAAGTGTTTTTTCCACACAAATACAAGTGCAAAAGTGGTTTCTTGCACCAACACAAGTGCGAAAAGTGGTTTTTCAACACTAACACAAGTGCGAAAAGTGGTTTTTCAACACTAACACAAGTGCGAAAAGTGTTTTTTCCACACTAATACAAGTGCAAAAGTGGTTTCCTGCACCAACACAAGTGCGAAAAGTGGTTTTTCAACACTAACACAAGTGCGAAAAGTGGTTTTTCAACACTAACACAAGTGCAAAAAGTGGTTTTTCAACACTAACACAAGTGCGAAAAGTGTTTTTTTCACACTAATACAAGTGCAAAAGTGGTTTCCTGCACCAACACAAGTGTGAAAAGTGGTTTTTCAACACCAACACAAGTGCGAAAAGTGGTTTTTCAACACTAACACAAGTGCGAAAAGTGGTTTTTCAACACTATCACAAGTGCAAAAAGTGTTTTTTCCACACTAATACAAGTGCAAAAGTGGTTTCCTGCACCAACACAAGAGCGAAAAGTGGTTTTTCAACACTAACACAAGTGCGAAAAGTGTTTTTCCCACACTAATACAAGTGCAAAAGTGGCTTCCTGCACCAACACAAGTGCGAAAAGTGGTTTTTCAACACTAACACAAGTGCGAAAAATGGTTTTTCAACACTAACACAAGTGCGAAAAGTGTTTTTTCCACACTAATACAAGTGCAAAAGTGGTTTCCTGCACCAACACAAGTGCGAAAAGTGGTTTTTCAACACTAACACAAGTGCGAAAAGTGGTTTTTCAACACTAACACAAGTGCGAAAAGTGTTTTTTCCACACTAATACAAGTGCAAAAGTGGTTTCCTGCACCAACACAAGTGCGAAAAGTGGTTTTTCATCACTAACACAAGTGCGAAAAGTGGTTTTTCAACACTAACACAAGTGCGAAAAGTGTTTTTTCCACACTAATACAAGTGCAAAAGTGGTTTCCTGCACCAACACAAGTGCGAAAAGTGGTTTTTCAACACTAACACAAGTGCGAAAAGTGGTTTTTCAACACTAACACAAGTGCGCAAAGTGTTTTTTCCACACTAATACAAGTGCAAAAGTGGTTTCCTGGACCAACTCAAGTACGAAAAGTGGTTTTTCAACACTAACACAAGTGTGAAAAGTGGTTTTTCAACACTAACACAAGTGCGAAAAGTATTTTTTCCACACTAAAACAAGTGCAAAAGTGGTTTCCTGCACCAACACAAGTGCGAAAAGTGGTTTTTCAACACTAACACAAGTGCAAAAAGTGGTTTTTCAACACTAACACAAGTGCGAAAAGTGGTTTTTCAACACTAACACAAGTGCGAAAAGTGTTTTTTCCACACTAATACAAGTGCAAAAGTGGTTTCCTGCACCAACACAAGTGCGAAAAGTGGTTTTTCAACACTAACACAAGTGCGAAAAGTGGTTTTTCAACACTAACACAAGTGCGAAAAGTGTTTTCCACACTAATACAAGTGCAAAAGTGGTTTCCTGCACCAACACAAGTGCGAAAAGTGGTTTTTCAGCACTAACACAAGTGCGAAAAGTGGTTTTTCAAAACTAACACAAGTGCGAAAAGTGTTTTTTCCACATTAATACAAGTGCAAAAGTGGTTTCCTGCACCAACACAAGTGCGAAAAGTGGTTTTTCAACACTAACACAAGTGCGAAAAGTGGTTTTTCAACACTAACACAAGTGCGAAAAGTGGTTTTTCAACACTAACACAAGTGCGAAAAGTGTTTTTTCCACACTAATACAAGTGCAAAAGTGGTTTCCTGCACCAACACAAGTGCGAAAAGTGGTTTTTCAACACTAACACAAGTGCGAAAAGTGGTTTTTCAACACTAACACAAGTGCGAAAAGTGTTTTTTCCACACTAATACAAGTGCAAAAGTGGTTTCCTGCACCAACACAAGTGCGAAAAGTGGTTTTTCAACACAAACACAAGTGCGAAAAGTGGTTTTTCAACACTAACACAAGTGCGAAAAGTATTTTTTCCACACTAATACAAGTGCAAAAGTGGTTTCCTGCACAAACACAAGTGTGAAAAGTGGTTTTTCAACACCAACACAAGTGCGAAAAGTGGTTTTTCAACACTAACACAAGTGCGAAAAGTGGTTTTTCAACACTATCACAAGTGCAAAAAGTGTTTTTTCCACACTAATACAAGTGCAAAAGTGGTTTCCTGCACCAACACAATTGCGAAAAGTGGTTTTTCAACACTAACACAAGTGCGAAAAGTGTTTTTTCCACACTAATACAAGTGCAAAAGTGGCTTCCTGCACCAACACAAGTGCGAAAAGTGGTTTTTCAACACTAACACAAGTGCGAAAAGTGGTTTTTCAACACTAACACAAGTGCGAAAAGTGTTTTTTCCACACTAATACAAGTGCAAAAGTGGTTTCCTGCACCAACACAAGTGCGAAAAGTGGTTTTTCAACACTAACACAAGTGCGAAAAGTGGTTTTTCAACACTAACACAAGTGGGAAAAGTGGTTTTTCAACACTAACACAAGTGCGAAAAGTGGTTTTTCAACACTAACACAAGTGCGAAAAGTGTTTTTTCCACACTAATACAAGTGCAAAAGTGGTTTCCTGCACCAACACAAGTGCGAAAAGTGGTTTTTCATCACTAACACAAGTGCGAAAAGTGGTTTTTCAACACTAACACAAGTGCGAAAAGTGTTTTTTCCACACTAATACAAGTGCAAAAGTGGTTTCCTGCACCAACACAAGTGCGAAACGTGGTTTTTCAACACTAACACAAGTGCGAAAAGTGGTTTTTCAACACTAACACAAGTGCGAAAATTGCTTTTTCCACACTAATACAAGTGCAAAAGTGGTTTCCTGCACCAACACAAGTTGGAAAAGTGGTTTTTCAATGCTAACACAAGTGCGAAAAGTGTTTATTCCACACAAATACAAGTGCAAAAGTGGTTTCTTGCACCAACACAAGTGCGAAAAGTGGTTTTTCAACACTAACACAAGTGCGAAAAGTGGTTTTTCAACACTAACACAAGTGCGAAAAGTGTTTTTTCCACACTAATACAAGTGCAAAAGTGGTTTCCTGCACCAACACAAGTGCGAAAAGTGGTTTTTCAACACTAACACAAGTGCGAAAAGTGGTTTTTCAACACTAACACAAGTGCAAAAAGTGGTTTTTCAACACTAACACAAGTGCGAAAAGTGTTTTTTTCACACTAATACAAGTGCAAAAGTGGTTTCCTGCACCAACACAAGTGTGAAAAGTGGTTTTTCAACACCAACACAAGTGCGAAAAGTGGTTTTTCAACACTAACACAAGTGCGAAAAGTGGTTTTTCAACACTATCACAAGTGCAAAAAGTGTTTTTTCCACACTAATACAAGTGCAAAAGTGGTTTCCTGCACCAACACAAGAGCGAAAAGTGGTTTTTCAACACTAACACAAGTGCGAAAAGTGTTTTTTCCACACTAATACAAGTGCAAAAGTGGCTTCCTGCACCAACACAAGTGCGAAAAGTGGTTTTTCAACACTAACACAAGTGCGAAAAGTGGTTTTTCAACACTAACACAAGTGCGAAAAGTGTTTTTTCCACACTAATACAAGTGCAAAAGTGGTTTCCTGCACCAACACAAGTGCGAAAAGTGGTTTTTCAACACTAACACAAGTGCGAAAAGTGGTTTTTCAACACTAACACAAGTGCGAAAAGTGTTTTTTCCACACTAATACAAGTGCAAAAGTGGTTTCCTGCACCAACACAAGTGCGAAAAGTGGTTTTTCATCACTAACACAAGTGTGAAAAGTGGTTTTTCAACACTAACACAAGTGCGAAAAGTGTTTTTTTCCACACTAATACAAGTGCAAAAGTGGTTTCCTGCACCAACACAAGTGCGAAAAGTGGTTTTTCAACACTAACACAAGTGCGAAAAGTGGTTTTTCAACACTAACACAAGTGCGCAAAGTGTTTTTTCCACACTAATACAAGTGCAAAAGTGGTTTCCTGGACCAACTCAAGTACGAAAAGTGGTTTTTCAACACTAACACAAGTGTGAAAAGTGGTTTTTCAACACTAACACAAGTGCGAAAAGTATTTTTTCCACACTAAAAACAAGTGCAAAAGTGGTTTCCTGCACCAACACAAGTGCGAAAAGTGGTTTTTCAACACTAACACAAGTGCAAAAAAGTGGTTTTTCAACACTAACACAAGTGCGAAAAGTGGTTTTTCAACACTAACACAAGTGCGAAAAGTGTTTTTTTCCACACTAATACAAGTGCAAAAGTGGTTTCCTGCACCAACACAAGTGCGAAAAGTGGTTTTTCAACACTAACACAAGTGCGAAAAGTGGTTTTTCAACACTAACACAAGTGCGAAAAGTGTTTTCCACACTAATACAAGTGCAAAAGTGGTTTCCTGCACCAACACAAGTGCGAAAAGTGGTTTTTTCAGCACTAACACAAGTGCGAAAAGTGGTTTTTCAAAACTAACACAAGTGCGAAAAGTGTTTTTTCCACATTAATACAAGTGCAAAAGTGGTTTCCTGCACCAACACAAGTGCGAAAAGTGGTTTTTCAACACTAACACAAGTGCGAAAAGTGGTTTTTCAACACTAACACAAGTGCGAAAAGTGGTTTTTCAACACTAACACAAGTGCGAAAAGTGTTTTTTCCACACTAATACAAGTGCAAAAGTGGTTTCCTGCACCAACACAAGTGCGAAAAGTGGTTTTTCAACACTAACACAAGTGCGAAAAGTGGTTTTTCAACACTAACACAAGTGCGAAAAGTGTTTTTTCCACACTAATACAAGTGCAAAAGTGGTTTCCTGCACCAACACAAGTGCGAAAAGTGGTTTTTCAACACAAACACAAGTGCGAAAAGTGGTTTTTCAACACTAACACAAGTGCGAAAAGTATTTTTTCCACACTAATACAAGTGCAAAAGTGGTTTCCTGCACAAACACAAGTGTGAAAAGTGGTTTTTCAACACCAACACAAGTGCGAAAAGTGGTTTTTCAACACTAACACAAGTGCGAAAAAGTGGTTTTTCAACACTATCACAAGTGCAAAAAGTGTTTTTTTCCACACTAATACAAGTGCAAAAGTGGTTTCCTGCACCAACACAATTGCGAAAAGTGGTTTTTCAACACTAACACAAGTGCGAAAAGTGTTTTTTCCACACTAATACAAGTGCAAAAGTGGCTTCCTGCACCAACACAAGTGCGAAAAGTGGTTTTTCAACACTAACACAAGTGCGAAAAGTGGTTTTTCAACACTAACACAAGTGCGAAAAGTGTTTTTTCCACACTAATACAAGTGCAAAAGTGGTTTCCTGCACCAACACAAGTGCGAAAACTGGTTTTTCAACACTAACACAAGTGCGAAAAGTGGTTTTTCAACACTAACACAAGTGGGAAAAGTGGTCTTTCAACACTAACACAAGTGCGAAAAGTGGTTTTTCAACACTAACACAAGTGCGAAAAGTGTTTTTTCCACACTAATACAAGTGCAAAAGTGGTTTCCTGCACCAACACAAGTGCGAAAAGTGGTTTTTCATCACTAACACAAGTGCGAAAAGTGGTTTTTCAACACTAACACAAGTGCGAAAAGTGTTTTTTCCACACTAATACAAGTGCAAAAGTGGTTTCCTGCACCAACACAAGTGCGAAAAGTGGTTTTTCAACACTAACACAAGTGCGAAAAGTGGTTTTTCAACACTAACACAAGTGCGCAAAGTGTTTTTTCCACACTAATACAAGTGCAAAAGTGGTTTCCTGCACCAACTCAAGTGCGAAAAGTGGTTTTTCAACACTAACACAAGTGTGAAAAGTGGTTTTTCAACACTAACACAAGTGCGAAAAGTATTTTTTCCACACTAAAACAAGTGCAAAAGTGGTTTCCTGCACCAACACAAGTGCGAAAAGTGGTGTTTCAACACTAACACAAGTTCAATAAAGTGGTTTTTCAACACTAACACAAGTGCGAAAAGTGGTTTTTCAACACTAACACAAGTGTGAAAAGTGTTTTTTCCACACTAATACAAGTGCAAAAGTGGTTTCCTGCACCAACACAAGTGCGAAAAGTGGTTTTTCAACACTAACACAAGTGCGAAAAGTGGTTTTTCAACACTAACACAAGTGCGAAAAGTGTTTTTCCACACTAATACAAGTGCAAAAGTGGTTTCCTGCACCAACACAAGTGCGAAAAGTGGTTTTTCAACACTAACACAAGTGCGAAAAAGTGGTTTTTCAAAACTAACACAAGTGCGAAAAGTGTTTTTTCCACATTAATACAAGTGCAAAAGTGGTTTCCTGCACCAACGCAAGTGCGAAAAGTGGTTTTTCAACACTAACACAAGTGCGAAAAGTGGTTTTTTCAACACTAACACAAGTGCAAAAAGTGGTTTTTTCAACACTAACACAAGTGCGAAAAGTGTTTTTTCCACACTAATACAAGTGCAAAAGTGGTTTCCTGCACCAACACAAGTGCGAAAAGTGGTTTTTCAACACTAACACAAGTGCGAAAAGTGGTTTTTTCAACACTAACACAAGTGCGAAAAGTGTTTTTTCCACACTAATACAAGTGCAAAAGTGGTTTCCTGCACCAACACAAGTGCGAAAAGTGGTTTTTTCAACACAAACACAAGTGCGAAAAGTGGTTTTTTCAACACTAACACAAGTGCGAAAAGTATTTTTTCCACACTAATACAAGTGCAAAGTGGTTTCCTGCACCAACACAAGTGCGAAAAGTGGTTTTTTCAACACTAACACAAGTGGGAAAAGTGGTTTTTTCAACACAAACACAAGTGCGAAAAGTGGTTTTTCAACACTAACACAAGTGCAAAAAGTGTTTTTTTCCACACTAATACAAGTGCAAAAGTGGTTTCCTGCACCAACACAAGTGCGAAAAGTGGTTTTTCAACACTAACACAAGTGCGAAAGTGGTTTTTCAACACTAACACAAGTGCGAAAAGTGTTTTTTCCACACTAATACAAGTGCAAAAGTGGTTTCCTGCACCAACACAAGTGCGAAAAGTGGTTTTTCAACACTAACACAAGTGCGAAAAGTGGTTTTTCAACACTAACAAAAGTGCGAAAAAGTGGTTTTTCAACACTAACACAAGTGCGAAAAGTGTTTTTTCCACACTAATACAAGTGCAAAAGTGGTTTCCTGCACCAACACAAGTGCGATAAGTGGTTTTTCAACACTAACACAAGTGCGAAAAAGTGGTTTATCACATAACACAAGTGCGAAAAGTGGTTTTTCAACACTAACACAAGTGCGAAAAGTGGTTTTTCAACACTAACACAAGTGCGAAAAGTGTTTTTTCCACACTAATACAAGTGCAAAAGTGGTTTCCTGCACCAACACAAGTGCAAAAAGTGGTTTTTCAACACTAACACAAGTGCGAAAAGTGGTTTTTCAACACTAACACAAGTGCGAAAAGTGTTTTTTCCACACTAATGCAAGTGCAAAAGTGGTTTCCTGCACCAACACAAGTGCGAAAAGTGGTTTTTCAACACAAACACAAGTGCGAAAAGTGGTTTTTTCAACACTAACACAAGTGCGAAAAGTATTTTTTTCCACACTAATACAAGTGCAAAAGTGGTTTCCTGCACAAACACAAGTGTGAAAAGTGGTTTTTCAGCACCAACACAAGTGCGAAAAGTGGTTTTTTCAACACTAACACAAGTGCGAAAAGTGGTTTTTCAACACTATCACAACTGCAAAAAGTGTTTTTTCCACACTAATACAAGTGCAAAAGTGGTTTCCTGCACCAACACAAGTGCGAAAAGTGGTTTTTCAACACTAACACAAGTGCGAAAAGTGTTTTTTTCAACACTAATACAAGTGCAAAAGTGGCTTCCTGCACCAACACAAGTGCGAAAAGTGGTTTTTCAACACTAACACAAGTGCGAAAAGTGGTTTTTCAACACTAACACAAGTGCGAAAAGTGTTTTTTCCACACTAATACAAGTGCAAAAGTGGTTTCCTGCACCAACACAAGTGCGAAAAGTGGTTTTTTCAACACTAACACAAGTGCGAAAAGTGGTTTTTCAACACTAACACAAGTGCGAAAAGTGTTTTTTCCACACTAATACAAGTGCAAAATTGGTTTCCTGCACCAACACAAGTGCGAAAAGTGGTTTTTCAACACCAACACAAGTGCGAAAAGTGGTTTTTCAACACTAACACAAGTGCGAAAAGTCGTTTTTCAACACTAACACAAGTGCGAAAAGTGGTTTTTCAACACTAACACAAGTGCAAAAAGTGTTTTTTCCACACTAATACAAGTGCAAAAGTGGTTTCCTGCACCAACACAAGTGCGAAAAGTGGTTTTTTCAACACTAACACAAGTGCGAAAAGTGGTTTTTCAACACTAACACAAGTGCGAAAAGTGGTTTTTCAACACTAACACAAGTGCGAAAAGTGTTTTTTCCACACTAATACAAGTGCAAAAGTGGTTTCCTGCAACAACACAAGTGCGAAAAGTGGTTTTTCAACACTAACACAAGTGCGAAAAGTGGTTTTTCAACACTAACACAAGTGCGAAAAGTGTTTTTTCCACACTAATACAAGTGCGAAAGTGGTTTCCTGCACCAACACAAGTGCGAAACGTGGTTTTTCAACACTAACACAAGTGCGAAAAGTGGTTTTTCAACACTAACACAAGTGCGAAAATTGTTTTTTCCACACTAATACAAGTGCAAAAGTGGTTTCCTGCACCAACACAAGTTGGAAAAGTGGTTTTTCAATGCTAACACAAGTGCGAAAAGTGTTTTTTCCACACAAATACAAGTGCAAAAGTGGTTTCTTGCACCAACACAAGTGCGAAAAGTGGTTTTTCAACACTAACACAAGTGCGAAAAGTGGTTTTTCAACACTAACACAAGTGCGAAAAGTGTTTTTTCCACACTAATACAAGTGCAAAAGTGGTTTCCTGCACCAACACAAGTGCGAAAAGTGGTTTTTTCAACACTAACACAAGTGTGAAAAGTGGTTTTTCAACACTAACACAAGTGCAAAAAGTGGTTTTTCAACACTAACACAAGTGCGAAAAGTGTTTTTTTCACACTAATACAAGTGCAAAAGTGGTTTCCTGCACCAACACAAGTGTGAAAAGTGGTTTTTTCAACACCAACACAAGTGCGAAAAGTGGTTTTTCAACACTAACACAAGTGCGAAAAGTGGTTTTTCAACACTATCACAAGTGCAAAAAGTGTTTTTTCCACACTAATACAAGTGCAAAAGTGGTTTCCTGCACCAACACAAGAGCGAAAAGTGGTTTTTTCAACACTAACACAAGTGCGAAAAGTGTTTTTCCCACACTAATACAAGTGCAAAAGTGGCTTCCTGCACCAACACAAGTGCGAAAAGTGGTTTTTCAACACTAACACAAGTGCGAAAAGTGGTTTTTCAACACTAACACAAGTGCGAAAAGTGTTTTTTTCCACACTAATACAAGTGCAAAAGTGGTTTCCTGCACCAACACAAGTGCGAAAAGTGGTTTTTCAACACTAACACAAGTGCGAAAAGTGGTTTTTCAACACTAACACAAGTGCGAAAAGTGTTTTTTCCACACTAATACAAGTGCAAAAGTGGTTTCCTGCACCAACACAAGTGCGAAAAGTGGTTTTTCATCACTAACACAAGTGCGAAAAGTGGTTTTTCAACACTAACACAAGTGCGAAAAGTGTTTTTTTCCACACTAATACAAGTGCAAAAGTGGTTTCCTGCACCAACACAAGTGCGAAAAGTGGTTTTTCAACACTAACACAAGTGCGAAAAGTGGTTTTTCAACACTAACACAAGTGCGCAAAGTGTTTTTTCCACACTAATACAAGTGCAAAAGTGGTTTCCTGGACCAACTCAAGTACGAAAAGTGGTTTTTCAACACTAACACAAGTGTGAAAAGTGGTTTTTTCAACACTAACACAAGTGCGAAAAGTATTTTTTCCACACTAAAACAAGTGCAAAAGTGGTTTCCTGCACCAACACAAGTGCGAAAAGTGGTTTTTTCAACACTAACACAAGTGCAAAAAGTGGTTTTTCAACACTAACACAAGTGCGAAAAGTGGTTTTTCAACACTAACACAAGTGCGAAAAGTGTTTTTTTCCACACTAATACAAGTGCAAAAGTGGTTTCCTGCACCAACACAAGTGCGAAAAGTGGTTTTTCAACACTAACACAAGTGCGAAAAGTGGTTTTTCAACACTAACACAAGTGCGAAAAGTGTTTTCCACACTAATACAAGTGCAAAAGTGGTTTCCTGCACCAACACAAGTGCGAAAAAGTGGTTTTTCAGCACTAACACAAGTGCGAAAAGTGGTTTTTTCAAAACTAACACAAGTGCGAAAAGTGTTTTTTCCACATTAATACAAGTGCAAAAGTGGTTTCCTGCACCAACACAAGTGCGAAAAGTGGTTTTTCAACACTAACACAAGTGCGAAAAGTGGTTTTTTCAACACTAACACAAGTGCGAAAAGTGGTTTTTCAACACTAACACAAGTGCGAAAAGTGTTTTTTCCACACTAATACAAGTGCAAAAGTGGTTTCCTGCACCAACACAAGTGCGAAAAGTGGTTTTTCAACACTAACACAAGTGCGAAAAGTGGTTTTTCAACACTAACACAAGTGCGAAAAGTGTTTTTTCCACACTAATACAAGTGCAAAAGTGGTTTCCTGCACCAACACAAGTGCGAAAAGTGGTTTTTTCAACACAAACACAAGTGCGAAAAGTGGTTTTTTCAACACTAACACAAGTGCGAAAAGTATTTTTTCCACACTAATACAAGTGCAAAAGTGGTTTCCTGCACAAACACAAGTGTGAAAAGTGGTTTTTCAACACCAACACAAGTGCGAAAAGTGGTTTTTCAACACTAACACAAGTGCGAAAAGTGGTTTTTCAACACTATCACAAGTGCAAAAAGTGTTTTTTCCACACTAATACAAGTGCAAAAGTGGTTTCCTGCACCAACACAATTGCGAAAAGTGGTTTTTCAACACTAACACAAGTGCGAAAAGTGTTTTTTTCCACACTAATACAAGTGCAAAAGTGGCTTCCTGCACCAACACAAGTGCGAAAAGTGGTTTTTCAACACTAACACAAGTGCGAAAAGTGGTTTTTCAACACTAACACAAGTGCGAAAAGTGTTTTTTCCACACTAATACAAGTGCAAAAGTGGTTTCCTGCACCAACACAAGTGCGAAAACTGGTTTTTCAACACTAACACAAGTGCGAAAAGTGGTTTTTCAACACTAACACAAGTGGGAAAAGTGGTTTTTCAACACTAACACAAGTGCGAAAAGTGGTTTTTTCAACACTAACACAAGTGCGAAAAGTGTTTTTTCCACACTAATACAAGTGCAAAAGTGGTTTCCTGCACCAACACAAGTGCGAAAAGTGGTTTTTCATCACTAACACAAGTGCGAAAAGTGGTTTTTCAACACTAACACAAGTGCGAAAAGTGTTTTTTCCACACTAATACAAGTGCAAAGTGGTTTCCTGCACCAACACAAGTGCGAAAAGTGGTTTTTTCAACACTAACACAAGTGCGAAAAGTGGTTTTTCAACACTAACACAAGTGCGCAAAGTGTTTTTTCCACACTAATACAAGTGCAAAAGTGGTTTCCTGCACCAACTCAAGTGCGAAAAGTGGTTTTTTCAACACTAACACAAGTGTGAAAAGTGGTTTTTCAACACTAACACAAGTGCGAAAAGTATTTTTTCCACACTAAAACAAGTGCAAAAGTGGTTTCCTGCACCAACACAAGTGCGAAAAGTGGTGTTTCAACACTAACACAAGTTCAAAAAGTGGTTTTTCAACACTAACACAAGTGCGAAAAGTGGTTTTTCAACACTAACTCAAGTGTGAAAAGTGTTTTTTCCACACTAATACAAGTGCAAAAAGTGGTTTCCTGCACCAACACAAGTGCGAAAAGTGGTTTTTTCAACACTAACACAAGTGCGAAAAGTGGTTTTTCAACACTAACACAAGTGCGAAAAGTGTTTTTCCACACTAATACAAGTGCAAAAGTGGTTTCCTGCACCAACACAAGTGCGAAAAGTGGTTTTTTCAACACTAACACAAGTGCGAAAAGTGGTTTTTCAAAACTAACACAAGTGCGAAAAGTGTTTTTTTCCACATTAATACAAGTGCAAAAGTGGTTTCCTGCACCAACGCAAGTGCGAAAAGTGGTTTTTCAACACTAACACAAGTGCGAAAAGTGGTTTTTCAACACTAACACAAGTGCAAAAAGTGGTTTTTTCAACACTAACACAAGTGCGAAAAAGTGTTTTTTCCACACTAATACAAGTGCAAAAGTGGTTTCCTGCACCAACACAAGTGCGAAAAGTGGTTTTTCAACACTAACACAAGTGCGAAAAGTGGTTTTTCAACACTAACACAAGTGCGAAAAGTGTTTTTTCCACACTAATACAAGTGCAAAAGTGGTTTCCTGCACCAACACAAGTTGCGAAAAGTGGTTTTTCAACACAAACACAAGTGCGAAAAGTGGTTTTTCAACACTAACACAAGTGCGAAAAGTATTTTTTCCACACTAATACAAGTGCAAAAGTGGTTTCCTGCACCAACACAAGTGCGAAAAGTGGTTTTTCAACACTAACACAAGTGGGAAAAGTGGTTTTTCAACACAAACACAAGTGCGAAAAGTGGTTTTTTCAACACTAACACAAGTGCAAAAAGTGTTTTTTTCCACACTAATACAAGTGCAAAAGTGGTTTCCTGCACCAACACAAGTGCGAAAAGTGGTTTTTCAACACTAACACAAGTGCGAAAAGTGGTTTTTCAACACTAACAAAAGTGCGAAAAGTGGTTTTTCAACACTAACACAAGTGCGAAAAGTGTTTTTTCCACACTAATACAAGTGCAAAAGTGGTTTCCTGCACCAACACAAGTGCGAAAAGTGGTTTTTCAACACTAACACAAGTGCGAAAAGTGGTTTATCAACAATAACACAAGTGCGAAAAGTGGTTTTTCAACACTAACACAAGTGCGAAAAGTGGTTTTTCAACACTAACACAAGTGCGAAAAGTGTTTTTTCCACACTAATACAAGTGCAAAAGTGGTTTCCTGCACCAACACAAGTGCAAAAAGTGGTTTTTCAACACTAACACAAGTGCGAAAAGTGGTTTTTCAACACTAACACAAGTGCGAAAAGTGTTTTTTCCACACTAATACAAGTGCAAAAGTGGTTTCCTGCACCAACACAAGTGCGAAAAGTGGTTTTTCAACACAAACACAAGTGCGAAAAGTGGTTTTTTCAACACTAACACAAGTGCGAAAAGTATTTTTTCCACACTAATACAAGTGCAAAAAGTGGTTTCCTGCACAAACACAAGTGTGAAAAGTGGTTTTTCAGCACCAACACAAGTGCGAAAAGTGGTTTTTCAACACTAACACAAGTGCGAAAAGTGGTTTTTCAACACTATCACAACTGCAAAAAGTGTTTTTTCCACACTAATACAAGTGCAAAAGTGGTTTCCTGCACCAACACAAGTGCGAAAAGTGGTTTTTCAACACTAACACAAGTGCGAAAAGTGTTTTTTCCACACTAATACAAGTGCAAAAGTGGTTTCCTGCACCAACACAAGTGCGAAAAGTGGTTTTTCAAAACTAACACAAGTGCGAAAAGTGTTTTTTCCACATTAATACAAGTGCAAAAGTGGTTTCCTGCACCAACACAAGTGCGAAAAGTGGTTTTTCAACACTAACACAAGTGCGAAAAGTGGTTTTTCAACACTAACACAAGTGCGAAAAGTGGTTTTTCAACACTAACACAAGTGCGAAAAGTGTTTTTTCCACACTAATACAAGTGCAAAAGTGGTTTTCCTGCACCAACACAAGTGCGAAAAGTGGTTTTTTCAACACTAACACAAGTGCGAAAAGTGGTTTTTCAACACTAACACTGTTTTTTCCACACTAATACAAGTGCAAAAGTGGTTTCCTGCACCAACACAAGTGCGAAAAGTGGTTTTTCAACACAAACACAAGTGCGAAAAGTGGTTTTTCAACACTAACACAAGTGCGAAAAGTATTTTTTCCACACTAATACAAGTGCAAAAGTGGTTTCCTGCACAAACACAAGTGTGAAAAGTGGTTTTTCAACACCAACACAAGTGCGAAAAGTGGTTTTTCAACACTAACACAAGTGCGAAAAGTGGTTTTTCAACACTATCACAAGTGCAAAAAGTGTTTTTTCCACACTAATACAAGTGCAAAAGTGGTTTCCTGCACCAACACAATTGCGAAAAGTGGTTTTTCAACACTAACACAAGTGCGAAAAGTGTTTTTTCCACACTAATACAAGTGCAAAAGTGGCTTCCTGCACCAACACAAGTGCGAAAAGTGGTTTTTCAACACTAACACAAGTGCGAAAAGTGGTTTTTCAACACTAACACAAGTGCGAAAAGTGTTTTTTCCACACTAATACAAGTGCAAAAGTGGTTTCCTGCACCAACACAAGTGCGAAAACTGGTTTTTCAACACTAACACAAGTGCGAAAAGTGGTTTTTCAACACTAACACAAGTGGGAAAAGTGGTTTTTCAACACTAACACAAGTGCGAAAAGTGGTTTTTCAACACTAACACAAGTGCGAAAAGTGTTTTTTCCACACTAATACAAGTGCAAAAGTGGTTTCCTGCACCAACACAAGTGCGAAAAGTGGTTTTTCATCACTAACACAAGTGCGAAAAGTGGTTTTTCAACACTAACACAAGTGCGAAAAGTGTTTTTTCCACACTAATACAAGTGCAAAAGTGGTTTCCTGCACCAACACAAGTGCGAAAAGTGGTTTTTCAACACTAACACAAGTGCGAAAAGTGGTTTTTCAACACTAACACAAGTGCGCAAAGTGTTTTTTCCACACTAATACAAGTGCAAAAGTGGTTTCCTGCACCAACTCAAGTGCGAAAAGTGGTTTTTCAACACTAACACAAGTGTGAAAAGTGGTTTTTCAACACTAACACAAGTGCGAAAAGTATTTTTTCCACACTAAAACAAGTGCAAAAGTGGTTTCCTGCACCAACACAAGTGCGAAAAGTGGTGTTTCAACACTAACACAAGTTCAAAAAGTGGTTTTTCAACACTAACACAAGTGCGAAAAGTGGTTTTTCAACACTAACTCAAGTGTGAAAAGTGTTTTTTCCACACTAATACAAGTGCAAAAGTGGTTTCCTGCACCAACACAAGTGCGAAAAGTGGTTTTTCAACACTAACACAAGTGCGAAAAGTGGTTTTTCAACACTAACACAAGTGCGAAAAGTGTTTTTCCACACTAATACAAGTGCAAAAGTGGTTTCCTGCACCAACACAAGTGCGAAAAGTGGTTTTTCAACACTAACACAAGTGCGAAAAGTGGTTTTTCAAAACTAACACAAGTGCGAAAAGTGTTTTTTCCACATTAATACAAGTGCAAAAGTGGTTTCCTGCACCAACGCAAGTGCGAAAAGTGGTTTTTCAACACTAACACAAGTGCGAAAAGTGGTTTTTCAACACTAACACAAGTGCAAAAAGTGGTTTTTCAACACTAACACAAGTGCGAAAAGTGTTTTTTCCACACTAATACAAGTGCAAAAGTGGTTTCCTGCACCAACACAAGTGCGAAAAGTGGTTTTTCAACACTAACACAAGTGCGAAAAGTGGTTTTTCAACACTAACACAAGTGCGAAAAGTGTTTTTTCCACACTAATACAAGTGCAAAAGTGGTTTCCTGCACCAACACAAGTGCGAAAAGTGGTTTTTCAACACAAACACAAGTGCGAAAAGTGGTTTTTCAACACTAACACAAGTGCGAAAAGTATTTTTTCCACACTAATACAAGTGCAAAAGTGGTTTCCTGCACCAACACAAGTGCGAAAAGTGGTTTTTCAACACTAACACAAGTGGGAAAAGTGGTTTTTCAACACAAACACAAGTGCGAAAAGTGGTTTTTCAACACTAACACAAGTGCAAAAAGTGTTTTTTCCACACTAATACAAGTGCAAAAGTGGTTTCCTGCACCAACACAAGTGCGAAAAGTGGTTTTTCAACACTAACACAAGTGCGAAAAGTGGTTTTTCAACACTAACACAAGTGCGAAAAGTGTTTTTTCCACACTAATACAAGTGCAAAAGTGGTTTCCTGCACCAACACAAGTGCGAAAAGTGGTTTTTCAACACTAACACAAGTGCGAAAAGTGGTTTTTCAACACTAACAAAAGTGCGAAAAGTGGTTTTTCAACACTAACACAAGTGCGAAAAGTGTTTTTTCCACACTAATACAAGTGCAAAAGTGGTTTCCTGCACCAACACAAGTGCGAAAAGTGGTTTTTCAACACTAACACAAGTGCGAAAAGTGGTTTATCAACAATAACACAAGTGCGAAAAGTGGTTTTTCAACACTAACACAAGTGCGAAAAGTGGTTTTTCAACACTAACACAAGTGCGAAAAGTGTTTTTTCCACACTAATACAAGTGCAAAAGTGGTTTCCTGCACCAACACAAGTGCAAAAAGTGGTTTTTCAACACTAACACAAGTGCGAAAAGTGGTTTTTCAACACTAACACAAGTGCGAAAAGTGTTTTTTCCACACTAATACAAGTGCAAAAGTGGTTTCCTGCACCAACACAAGTGCGAAAAGTGGTTTTTCAACACAAACACAAGTGCGAAAAGTGGTTTTTCAACACTAACACAAGTGCGAAAAGTATTTTTTCCACACTAATACAAGTGCAAAAGTGGTTTCCTGCACAAACACAAGTGTGAAAAGTGGTTTTTCAGCACCAACACAAGTGCGAAAAGTGGTTTTTCAACACTAACACAAGTGCGAAAAGTGGTTTTTCAACACTATCACAACTGCAAAAAGTGTTTTTTCCACACTAATACAAGTGCAAAAGTGGTTTCCTGCACCAACACAAGTGCGAAAAGTGGTTTTTCAACACTAACACAAGTGCGAAAAGTGTTTTTTCCACACTAATACAAGTGCAAAAGTGGCTTCCTGCACCAACACAAGTGCGAAAAGTGGTTTTTCAACGCTAACACAAGTGCGAAAAGTGGTTTTTCAACACTAACACAAGTGCGAAAAGTGTTTTTTCCACACTAATACAAGTGCAAAAGTGGTTTCCTGCACCAACACAAGTGCGAAAAGTGGTTTTTCAACACTAACACAAGTGCGAAAAGTGGTTTTTCAACACTAACACAAGTGGGAAAAGTGGTTTTTCAACACTAACACAAGTGCGAAAAGTGGTTTTTCAACACTAACACAAGTGCGAAAAGTGTTTTTTCCACACTAATACAAGTGCAAAAGTGGTTTCCTGCACCAACACAAGTGCGAAAAGTGGTTTTTCATCACTAACACAAGTGCGAAAAGTGGTTTTTCAACACTAACACAAGTGCGAAAAGTGTTTTTTCCACACTAATACAAGTGCAAAAGTGGTTTCCTGCACCAACACAAGTGCGAAAAGTGGTTTTTCAACACTAACACAAGTGCGAAAAGTGGTTTTTCAACACTAACACAAGTGCGCAAAGTGTTTTTTCCACACTAATACAAGTGCAAAAGTGGTTTCCTGCACCAACTCAAGTGCGAAAAGTGGTTTTTCAACACTAACACAAGTGTGAAAAGTGGTTTTTCAACACTAACACAAGTGCGAAAAGTATTTTTTCCAGACTAAAACAAGTGCAAAAGTGGTTTCCTGCACCAACACAAGTGCGAAAAATGGTTTTTCAACACTAACACAAGTTCAAAAAGTGGTTTTTCAACACTAACACAAGTGCGAAAAGTGGTTTTTCAACACTAACACAAGTGCGAAAAGTGTTTTTTCCACACTAATACAAGTGCAAAATTGGTTTCCTGCACCAACACAAGTGCGAAAAGTGGTTTTTCAACACTAACACAAGTGCGAAAAGTGGTTTTTCAACACTAACACAAGTGCGAAAAGTCGTTTTTCAACACTAACACAAGTGCGAAAAGTGGTTTTTCAACACTAACACAAGTGCGAAAAGTGTTTTTTCCACACTAATACAAGTGCAAAAGTGGTTTCCTGCACCAACTCAAGTGCGAAAAGTGGTTTTTCAACACTAACACAAGTGTGAAAAGTGGTTTTTCAACACTAACACAAGTGCGAAAAGTATTTTTTCCACACTAAAACAAGTGCAAAAGTGGTTTCCTGCACCAACACAAGTGCGAAAAGTGGTGTTTCAACACTAACACAAGTTCAAAAAGTGGTTTTTCAACACTAACACAAGTGCGAAAAGTGGTTTTTCAACACTAACACAAGTGTGAAAAGTGTTTTTTCCACACTAATACAAGTGCAAAAGTGGTTTCCTGCACCAACACAAGTGCGAAAAGTGGTTTTTCAACACTAACACAAGTGCGAAAAGTGGTTTTTCAACACTAACACAAGTGCGAAAAGTGTTTTTCCACACTAATACAAGTGCAAAAGTGGTTTCCTGCACCAACACAAGTGCGAAAAGTGGTTTTTCAACACTAACACAAGTGCGAAAAGTGGTTTTTCAAAACTAACACAAGTGCGAAAAGTGTTTTTTCCACATTAATACAAGTGCAAAAGTGGTTTCCTGCACCAACGCAAGTGCGAAAAGTGGTTTTTCAACACTATCACAAGTGCGAAAAGTGGTTTTTCAACACTAACACAAGTGCAAAAAGTGGTTTTTCAACACTAACACAAGTGCGAAAAGTGTTTTTTCCACACTAATACAAGTGCAAAAGTGGTTTCCTGCACCAACACAAGTGCGAAAAGTGGTTTTTCAACACTAACACAAGTGCGAAAAGTGGTTTTTCAACACTAACACAAGTGCGAAAAGTGTTTTTTCCACACTAATACAAGTGCAAAAGTGGTTTCCTGCACCAACACAAGTGCGAAAAGTGGTTTTTCAACACAAACACAAGTGCGAAAAGTGGTTTTTCAACACTAACACAAGTGCGAAAAGTATTTTTTCCACACTAATACAAGTGCAAAAGTGGTTTCCTGCACCAACACAAGTGCGAAAAGTGGTTTTTCAACACTAACACAAGTGGGAAAAGTGGTTTTTCAACACAAACACAAGTGCGAAAAGTGGTTTTTCAACACTAACACAAGTGCAAAAAGTGTTTTTTCCACACTAATACAAGTGCAAAAGTGGTTTCCTGCACCAACACAAGTGCGAAAAGTGGTTTTTCAACACTAACACAAGTGCGAAAAGTGGTTTTTCAACACTAACACAAGTGCGAAAAGTGTTTTTTCCACACTAATACAAGTGCAAAAGTGGTTTCCTGCACCAACACAAGTGCGAAAAGTGGTTTTTCAACACTAACACAAGTGCGAAAAGTGGTTTTTCAACACTAACACAAGTGCGCAAAGTGTTTTTTCCACACTAATACAAGTGCAAAAGTGGTTTCCTGCACCAACTCAAGTGCGAAAAGTGGTTTTTCAACACTAACACAAGTGTGAAAAGTGGTTTTTCAACACTAACACAAGTGCGAAAAGTATTTTTTCCACACTAAAACAAGTGCAAAAGTGGTTTCCTGCACCAACACAAGTGCGAAAAATGGTTTTTCAACACTAACACAAGTTCAAAAAGTGGTTTTTCAACACTAACACAAGTGCGAAAAGTGGTTTTTCAACACTAACACAAGTGCGAAAAGTGTTTTTTCCACACTAATACAAGTGCAAAATTGGTTTCCTGCACCAACACAAGTGCGAAAAGTGGTTTTTCAACACTAACACAAGTGCGAAAAGTGGTTTTTCAACACTAACACAAGTGCGAAAAGTCGTTTTTCAACACTAACACAAGTGCGAAAAGTGGTTTTTCAACACTAATACAAGTGTGAAAAGTGTTTTTTCCACACTAATACAAGTGCAAAAGTGGTTTCCTGCACCAACTCAAGTGCGAAAAGTGGTTTTTCAACACTAACACAAGTGTGAAAAGTGGTTTTTCAACACTAACACAAGTGCGAAAAGTATTTTTTCCACACTAAAACAAGTGCAAAAGTGGTTTCCTGCACCAACACAAGTGCGAAAAGTGGTGTTTCAACACTAACACAAGTTCAAAAAGTGGTTTTTCAACACTAACACAAGTGCGAAAAGTGGTTTTTCAACACTAACACAAGTGTGAAAAGTGTTTTTTCCACACTAATACAAGTGCAAAAGTGGTTTCCTGCACCAACACAAGTGCGAAAAGTGGTTTTTCAACACTAACACAAGTGCGAAAAGTGGTTTTTCAACACTAACACAAGTGCGAAAAGTGTTTTTCCACACTAATACAAGTGCAAAAGTGGTTTCCTGCACCAACACAAGTGCGAAAAGTGGTTTTTCAACACTAACACAAGTGCGAAAAGTGGTTTTTCAAAACTAACACAAGTGCGAAAAGTGTTTTTTCCACATTAATACAAGTGCAAAAGTGGTTTCCTGCACCAACGCAAGTGCGAAAAGTGGTTTTTCAACACTATCACAAGTGCGAAAAGTGGTTTTTCAACACTAACACAAGTGCAAAAAGTGGTTTTTCAACACTAACACAAGTGTGAAAAGTGTTTTTTCCACACTAATACAAGTGCAAAAGTGGTTTCCTGCACCAACACAAGTGCGAAAAGTGGTTTTTCAACACTAACACAAGTGCGAAAAGTGGTTTTTCAACACTAACACAAGTGCGAAAAGTGTTTTTTCCACACTAATACAAGTGCAAAAGTGGTTTCCTGCACCAACACAAGTGCGAAAAGTGGTTTTTCAACACAAACACAAGTGCGAAAAGTGGTTTTTCAACACTAACACAAGTGCGAAAAGTATTTTTTCCACACTAATACAAGTGCAAAAGTGGTTTCCTGCACCAACACAAGTGCGAAAAGTGGTTTTTCAACACTAACACAAGTGGGAAAAGTGGTTTTTCAACACAAACACAAGTGCGAAAAGTGGTTTTTCAACACTAACACAAGTGCAAAAAGTGTTTTTTCCACACTAATACAAGTGCAAAAGTGGTTTCCTGCACCAACACAAGTGCGAAAAGTGGTTTTTCAACACTAACACAAGTGCGAAAAGTGGTTTTTCAACACTAACACAAGTGCGAAAAGTGTTTTTTCCACACTAATACAAGTGCAAAAGTGGTTTCCTGCACCAACACAAGTGCGAAAAGTGGTTTTTCAACACTAACACAAGTGCGAAAAGTGGTTTTTCAACACTAACAAAAGTGCGAAAAGTGGTTTTTCAACACTAACACAAGTGCGAAAAGTGTTTTTTCCACACTAATACAAGTGCAAAAGTGGTTTCCTGCACCAACACAAGTGCGAAAAGTGGTTTTTCAACACTAACACAAGTGCGAAAAGTGGTTTATCAACAATAACACAAGTGCGAAAAGTGGTTTTTCAACACTAACACAAGTGCGAAAAGTGGTTTTTCAACACTAACACAAGTGCGAAAAGTGTTTTTTCCACACTAATACAAGTGCAAAAGTGGTTTCCTGCACCAACACAAGTGCAAAAAGTGGTTTTTCAACACTAACACAAGTGCGAAAAGTGGTTTTTCAACACTAACACAAGTGCGAAAAGTGTTTTTTCCACACTAATACAAGTGCAAAAGTGGTTTCCTGCACCAACACAAGTGCGAAAAGTGGTTTTTCAACACAAACACAAGTGCGAAAAGTGGTTTTTCAACACTAACACAAGTGCGAAAAGTATTTTTTCCACACTAATACAAGTGCAAAAGTGGTTTCCTGCACAAACACAAGTGTGAAAAGTGGTTTTTCAGCACCAACACAAGTGCGAAAAGTGGTTTTTCAACACTAACACAAGTGCGAAAAGTGGTTTTTCAACACTATCACAACTGCAAAAAGTGTTTTTTCCACACTAATACAAGTGCAAAAGTGGTTTCCTGCACCAACACAAGTGCGAAAAGTGGTTTTTCAACACTAACACAAGTGCGAAAAGTGTTTTTTCCACACTAATACAAGTGCAAAAGTGGCTTCCTGCACCAACACAAGTGCGAAAAGTGGTTTTTCAACGCTAACACAAGTGCGAAAAGTGGTTTTTCAACACTAACACAAGTGCGAAAAGTGTTTTTTCCACACTAATACAAGTGCAAAAGTGGTTTCCTGCACCAACACAAGTGCGAAAAGTGGTTTTTCAACACTAACACAAGTGCGAAAAGTGGTTTTTCAACACTAACACAAGTGGGAAAAGTGGTTTTTCAACACTAACACAAGTGCGAAAAGTGGTTTTTCAACACTAACACAAGTGCGAAAAGTGTTTTTTCCACACTAATACAAGTGCAAAAGTGGTTTCCTGCACCAACACAAGTGCGAAAAGTGGTTTTTCATCACTAACACAAGTGCAAAAAGTGGTTTTTCAACACTAACACAAGTGCGAAAAGTGTTTTTTCCACACTAATACAAGTGCAAAAGTGGTTTCCTGCACCAACACAAGTGCGAAAAGTGGTTTTTCAACACTAACACAAGTGCGAAAAGTGGTTTTTCAACACTAACACAAGTGCGCAAAGTGTTTTTTCCACACTAATACAAGTGCAAAAGTGGTTTCCTGCACCAACTCAAGTGCGAAAAGTGGTTTTTCAACACTAACACAAGTGTGAAAAGTGGTTTTTCAACACTAACACAAGTGCGAAAAGTATTTTTTCCACACTAAAACAAGTGCAAAAGTGGTTTCCTGCACCAACACAAGTGCGAAAAATGGTTTTTCAACACTAACACAAGTTCAAAAAGTGGTTTTTCAACACTAACACAAGTGCGAAAAGTGGTTTTTCAACACTAACACAAGTGCGAAAAGTGTTTTTTCCACACTAATACAAGTGCAAAATTGGTTTCCTGCACCAACACAAGTGCGAAAAGTGGTTTTTCAACACTAACACAAGTGCGAAAAGTGGTTTTTCAACACTAACACAAGTGCGAAAAGTCGTTTTTCAACACTAACACAAGTGCGAAAAGTGGTTTTTCAACACTAACACAAGTGCGAAAAGTGTTTTTTCCACACTAATACAAGTGCAAAAGTGGTTTCCTGCAACAACACAAGTGCGAAAAGTGGTTTTTCAACACTAACACAAGTGCGAAAAGTGGTTTTTCAACACTAACACAAGTGCGAAAAGTGTTTTTTCAACACTAACACAAGTGCGAAAAGTTGTTTTTCAACACTAACACAAGTGCGAAAAGTGTTTTTTCCACACTAATACAAGTGCAAAAGTGGTTTCCTGCAACAACACAAGTGCGAAAAGTGGTTTTTCAACACTAACACAAGTGCGAAAAGTGGTTTTTCAACACTAACACAAGTGCGAAAAGTGTTTTTTCCACACTAATACAAGTGCGAAAGTGGTTTCCTGCACCAACACAAGTGCGAAACGTGGTTTTTCAACACTAACACAAGTGCGAAAAGTGGTTTTTCAACACTAACACAAGTGCGAAAATTGTTTTTTCCACACTAATACAAGTGCAAAAGTGGTTTCCTGCACCAACACAAGTTGGAAAAGTGGTTTTTCAATGCTAACACAAGTGCGAAAAGTGTTTTTTCCACACAAATACAAGTGCAAAAGTGGTTTCTTGCACCAACACAAGTGTGAAAAGTGGTTTTTCAACACTAACACAAGTGTGAAAAGTGGTTTTTCAACACTAACACAAGTGCGAAAAGTGTTTTTTCCACACTAATACAAGTGCAAAAGTGGTTTCCTGCACCAACACAAGTGCGAAAAGTGGTTTTTCAACACTAACACAAGTGCGAAAAGTGGTTTTTCAACACTAACACAAGTGCAAAAAGTGGTTTTTCAACACTAACACAAGTGCGAAAAGTGTTTTTTCCACACTAATACAAGTGCAAAAGTGGTTTCCTGCACCAACACAAGTGTGAAAAGTGGTTTTTCAACACCAACACAAGTGCGAAAAGTGGTTTTTCAACACTAACACAAGTGCGAAAAGTGGTTTTTCAACACTATCACAAGTGCAAAAAGTGTTTTTTCCACACTAATACAAGTGCAAAAGTGGTTTCCTGCACCAACACAAGTGCGAAAAGTGGTTTTTCAACACTAACACAAGTGCGAAAAGTGTTTTTTCCACACTAATACAAGTGCAAAAGTGGCTTCCTGCACCAACACAAGTGCGAAAAGTGGTTTTTCAACACTAACACAAGTGCGAAAAGTTGTTTTTCAACACTAACACAAGTGCGAAAAGTGTTTTTTCCACACTAATACAAGTGCAAAAGTGGTTTCCTGCACCAACACAAGTGCGAAAAGTGGTTTTTCAACACTAACACAAGTGCGAAAAGTGGTTTTTCAACACTAACACAAGTGCGAAAAGTGTTTTTTCCACACTAATACAAGTGCAAAAGTGGTTTCCTGCACCAACACAAGTGCGAAAAGTGGTTTTTCATCACTAACACAAGTGCGAAAAGTGGTTTTTCAACACTAACACAAGTGCGAAAAGTGTTTTTCCACACTAATACAAGTGCAAAAGTGGTTTCCTGCACCAACACAAGTGCGAAAAGTGGTTTTTCAACACTAACACAAGTGCGAAAAGTGGTTTTTCAACACTAACACAAGTGCGCAAAGTGTTTTTTCCACACTAATACAAGTGCAAAAGTGGTTTCCTGGACCAACTCAAGTACGAAAAGTGGTTTTTCAACACTAACACAAGTGTGAAAAGTGGTTTTTCAACACTAACACAAGTGCGAAAAGTATTTTTTCCACACTAAAACAAGTGCAAAAGTGGTTTCCTGCACCAACACAAGTGCAAAAAGTGGTTTTTCAACACTAACACAAGTGCAAAAAGTGGTTTTTCAACACTAACACAAGTGTGAAAAGTGGTTTTTCAACACTAACACAAGTGCGAAAAGTGGTTTTTCCACACTAATACAAGTGCAAAAGTGGTTTCCTGCACCAACACAAGTGCGAAAAGTGGTTTTTCAACACTAACACAAGTGCGAAAAGTGGTTTTTTCAACACTAACACAAGTGCGAAAAGTGTTTTCCACACTAATACAAGTGCAAAAGTGGTTTCCTGCACCAACACAAGTGCGAAAAGTGGTTTTTCAGCACTAACACAAGTGCGAAAAGTGGTTTTTCAAAACTAACACAAGTGCGAAAAGTGTTTTTTCCACATTAATACAAGTGCAAAAGTGGTTTCCTGCACCAACACAAGTGCGAAAAGTGGTTTTTCAACACTAACACAAGTGCGAAAAGTGGTTTTTCAACACTAACACAAGTGCGAAAAGTGGTTTTTCAACACTAACACAAGTGCGAAAAGTGTTTTTTCCACACTAATACAAGTGCAAAGTGGTTTCCTGCACCAACACAAGTGCGAAAAGTGGTTTTTCAACACTAACACAAGTGCGAAAAGTGGTTTTTCAACACTAACACAAGTGCGAAAAGTGTTTTTTCCACACTAATACAAGTGCAAAAGTGGTTTCCTGCACCAACACAAGTGCGAAAAGTGGTTTTTCAACACAAACACAAGTGCGAAAAGTGGTTTTTCAACACTAACACAAGTGCGAAAAGTATTTTTTCCACACTAATACAAGTGCAAAAGTGGTTTCCTGCACCAACACAAGTTGGAAAAGTGGTTTTTCAATGCTAACACAAGTGCGAAAAGTGTTTTTTCCACACAAATACAAGTGCAAAAGTGGTTTCTTGCACCAACACAAGTGTGAAAAGTGGTTTTTCAACACTAACACAAGTGTGAAAAGTGGTTTTTCAACACTAACACAAGTGCGAAAAGTGTTTTTTCCACACTAATACAAGTGCAAAAGTGGTTTCCTGCACCAACACAAGTGCGAAAAGTGGTTTTTCAACACTAACACAAGTGCGAAAAGTGGTTTTTCAACACTAACACAAGTGCAAAAAGTGGTTTTTCAACACTAACACAAGTGCGAAAAGTGTTTTTTCCACACTAATACAAGTGCAAAAGTGGTTTCCTGCACCAACACAAGTGTGAAAAGTGGTTTTTCAACACCAACACAAGTGCGAAAAGTGGTTTTTCAACACTAACACAAGTGCGAAAAGTGGTTTTTCAACACTATCACAAGTGCAAAAAGTGTTTTTTCCACACTAATACAAGTGCAAAAGTGGTTTCCTGCACCAACACAAGTGCGAAAAGTGGTTTTTCAACACTAACACAAGTGCGAAAAGTGTTTTTTCCACACTAATACAAGTGCAAAAGTGGCTTCCTGCACCAACACAAGTGCGAAAAGTGGTTTTTCAACACTAACACAAGTGCGAAAAGTTGTTTTTCAACACTAACACAAGTGCGAAAAGTGTTTTTTCCACACTAATACAAGTGCAAAAGTGGTTTCCTGCACCAACACAAGTGCGAAAAGTGGTTTTTCAACACTAACACAAGTGCGAAAAGTGGTTTTTCAACACTAACACAAGTGCGAAAAGTGTTTTTTCCACACTAATACAAGTGCAAAAGTGGTTTCCTGCACCAACACAAGTGCGAAAAGTGGTTTTTCATCACTAACACAAGTGCGAAAAGTGGTTTTTCAACACTAACACAAGTGCGAAAAGTGTTTTTTCCACACTAATACAAGTGCAAAAGTGGTTTCCTGCACCAACACAAGTGCGAAAAGTGGTTTTTCAACACTAACACAAGTGCGAAAAGTGGTTTTTCAACACTAACACAAGTGCGCAAAGTGTTTTTTCCACACCAATACAAGTGCAAAAGTGTTTCCTGGACCAACTCAAGTACGAAAAGTGGTTTTTCAACACTAACACAAGTGTGAAAAGTGGTTTTTCAACACTAACACAAGTGCGAAAAGTATTTTTTCCACACTAAAACAAGTGCAAAAGTGGTTTCCTGCACCAACACAAGTGCAAAAAGTGGTTTTTCAACACTAACACAAGTGCAAAAAGTGGTTTTTCAACACTAACACAAGTGCGAAAAGTGGTTTTTCAACACTAACACAAGTGCGAAAAGTGGTTTTTCCACACTAATACAAGTGCAAAAGTGGTTTCCTGCACCAACACAAGTGCGAAAAGTGGTTTTTCAACACTAACACAAGTGCGAAAAGTGGTTTTTCAACACTAACACAAGTGCGAAAAGTGTTTTCCACACTAATACAAGTGCAAAAGTGGTTTCCTGCACCAACACAAGTGCGAAAAGTGGTTTTTCAGCACTAACACAAGTGCGAAAAGTGGTTTTTCAAAACTAACACAAGTGCGAAAAGTGTTTTTTCCACATTAATACAAGTGCAAAAGTGGTTTCCTGCACCAACACAAGTGCGAAAAGTGGTTTTTCAACACTAACACAAGTGCGAAAAGTGGTTTTTCAACACTAACACAAGTGCGAAAAAGTGGTTTTTCAACACTAACACAAGTGCGAAAAGTGTTTTTTCCACACTAATACAAGTGCAAAAGTGGTTTCCTGCACCAACACAAGTGCGAAAAGTGGTTTTTCAACACTAACACAAGTGCGAAAAGTGGTTTTTCAACACTAACACAAGTGCGAAAAGTGTTTTTTCCACACTAATACAAGTGCAAAAGTGGTTTCCTGCACCAACACAAGTGCGAAAAGTGGTTTTTCAACACAAACACAAGTGCGAAAAGTGGTTTTTCAACACTAACACAAGTGCGAAAAGTATTTTTTCCACACTAATACAAGTGCAAAAGTGGTTTCCTGCACAAACACAAGTGTGAAAAGTGGTTTTTCAACACCAACACAAGTGCGAAAAGTGGTTTTTCAACACTAACACAAGTGCGAAAAGTGGTTTTTCAACACTATCACAAGTGCAAAAAGTGTTTTTTCCACACTAATACAAGTGCAAAAGTGGTTTCCTGCACCAACACAAGTGCGAAAAGTGGTTTTTCAACACTACAACAAGTGCGAAAAGTGTTTTTTCCACACTAATACAAGTGCAAAAGTGGCTTCCTGCACCAACACAAGTGCGAAAAGTGGTTTTTCAACACTAACACAAGTGCGAAAAGTGGTTTTTCAACACTAACACAAGTGCGAAAAGTGTTTTTTCCACACTAATACAAGTGCAAAGTGGTTTCCTGCACCAACACAAGTGCGAAAACTGGTTTTTCAACACTAACACAAGTGCGAAAAGTGGTTTTTCAACACTAACACAAGTGGGAAAAGTGGTTTTTCAACACTAACACAAGTGCGAAAAGTGGTTTTTCAACACTAACACAAGTGCGAAAAGTGTTTTTTCCACACTAATACAAGTGCAAAAGTGGCTTCCTGCACCAACACAAGTGCGAAAACTGGTTTTTCAACACTAACACAAGTGCGAAAAGTGGTTTTTCAACACTAACACAAGTGGGAAAAGTGGTTTTTCAACACTAACACAAGTGCGAAAAGTGGTTTTTCAACACTAACACAAGTGCGAAAAGTGTTTTTTCCACACTAATACAAGTGCAAAAGTGGTTTCCTGCACCAACACAAGTGCGAAAAGTGGTTTTTCATCACTAACACAAGTGCGAAAAGTGGTTTTTCAACACTAACACAAGTGCGAAAAGTGTTTTTTCCACACTAATACAAGTGCAAAAGTGGTTTCCTGCACCAACACAAGTGCGAAAAGTGGTTTTTCAACACTAACACAAGTGCGAAAAGTGTTTTTTCAACACTAACACAAGTGCGCAAAGTGTTTTTTCCACACTAATACAAGTGCAAAAGTGGTTTCCTGCACCAACGCAAGTGCGAAAAGTGGTTTTTCAACACTAACACAAGTGTGAAAAGTGGTTTTTCAACACTAACACAAGTGCGAAAAGTATTTTTTCCACACTAAAACAAGTGCAAAAGTGGTTTCCTGCACCAACACAAGTGCGAAAAGTGGTGTTTCAACACTAACACAAGTGCGAAAAGTGGTTTTTCAACACTAACACAAGTGCGAAAAGTGTTTTTTCCACACTAATACAAGTGCAAAAGTGGTTTCCTGCACCAACACAAGTGCGAAAACTGGTTTTTCAACACTAACACAAGTGCGAAAAGTGGTTTTTCAACACTAACACAAGTGGGAAAAGTGGTTTTTCAACACTAACACAAGTGCGAAAAGTGGTTTTTCAACACTAACACAAGTGCGAAAAGTATTTTTTCCACACTAATACAAGTGCAAAAGTGGTTTCCTGCACCAACACAAGTGCGAAAAGTGGTTTTTCAACACTAACACAAGTGCGAAAAGTGGTTTTTCAACACTAACACAAGTGCGAAAAGTGGTTTTTCCACACTAATACAAGTGCAAAAGTGGTTTCCTGCACCAACACAAGTGCGAAAAGTGGTTTTTCAACACTAACACAAGTGCGAAAAGTGGTTTTTCAACACTAACACAAGTGCGAAAAGTGTTTTCCAAACTAATACAAGTGCAAAAGTGGTTTCCTGCACCAACACAAGTGCGAAAAGTGGTTTTTCAGCACTAACACAAGTGCGAAAAGTGGTTTTTCAAAACTAACACAAGTGCGAAAAGTGTTTTTTCCACATTAATACAAGTGCAAAAGTGGTTTCCTGCACCAACACAAGTGCGAAAAGTGGTTTTTCAACACTAACACAAGTGCGAAAAGTGGTTTTTCAACACTAACACAAGTGCGAAAAGTGGTTTTTCAACACTAACACAAGTGCGAAAAGTGTTTTTTCCACACTAATACAAGTGCAAAAGTGGTTTCCTGCACCAACACAAGTGCGAAAAGTGGTTTTTCAACACTAACACAAGTGCGAAAAGTGGTTTTTCAACACTAACACAAGTGCGAAAAGTGTTTTTTCCACACTAATACAAGTGCAAAAGTGGTTTCCTGCACCAACACAAGTGCGAAAAGTGGTTTTTCAACACAAACACAAGTGCGAAAAGTGGTTTTTCAACACTAACACAAGTGCGAAAAGTATTTTTTCCACACTAATACAAGTGCAAAAGTGGTTTCCTGCACAAACACAAGTGTGAAAAGTGGTTTTTCAACACCAACACAAGTGCGAAAAGTGGTTTTTCAACACTAACACAAGTGCGAAAAGTGGTTTTTTCAACACTATCACAAGTGCAAAAAAGTGTTTTTTCCACACTAATACAAGTGCAAAAGTGGTTTCCTGCACCAACACAAGTGCGAAAAGTGGTTTTTCAACACTAACACAAGTGCGAAAAGTGTTTTTTCCACACTAATACAAGTGCAAAAGTGGCTTCCTGCACCAACACAAGTGCGAAAAGTGGTTTTTCAACACTAACACAAGTGCGAAAAGTGGTTTTTCAACACTAACACAAGTGCGAAAAGTGTTTTTTCCACACTAATACAAGTGCAAAAGTGGTTTCCTGCACCAACACAAGTGCGAAAACTGGTTTTTCAACACTAACACAAGTGCGAAAAGTGGTTTTTCAACACTAACACAAGTGGGAAAAGTGGTTTTTCAACACTAACACAAGTGCGAAAAGTGGTTTTTCAACACTAACACAAGTGCGAAAAGTGTTTTTTCCACACTAATACAAGTGCAAAAGTGGCTTCCTGCACCAACACAAGTGCGAAAACTGGTTTTTCAACACTAACACAAGTGCGAAAAGTGGTTTTTCAACACTAACACAAGTGGGAAAAGTGGTTTTTCAACACTAACACAAGTGCGAAAAGTGGTTTTTCAACACTAACACAAGTGCGAAAAGTGTTTTTTCCACACTAATACAAGTGCAAAAGTGGTTTCCTGCACCAACACAAGTGCGAAAAGTGGTTTTTCATCACTAACACAAGTGCGAAAAGTGGTTTTTCAACACTAACACAAGTGCGAAAAGTGTTTTTTCCACACTAATACAAGTGCAAAAGTGGTTTCCTGCACCAACACAAGTGCGAAAAGTGGTTTTTCAACACTAACACAAGTGCGAAAAGTGGTTTTTCAACACTAACACAAGTGCGCAAAGTGTTTTTTCCACACTAATACAAGTGCAAAAGTGGTTTCCTGCACCAACGCAAGTGCGAAAAGTGGTTTTTCAACACTAACACAAGTGTGAAAAGTGGTTTTTCAACACTAACACAAGTGCGAAAAGTATTTTTTCCACACTAAAACAAGTGCAAAAGTGGTTTCCTGCACCAACACAAGTGCGAAAAGTGGTGTTTCAACACTAACACAAGTGCGAAAAGTGGTTTTTCAACACTAACACAAGTGCGAAAAGTGTTTTTTCCACACTAATACAAGTGCAAAAGTGGTTTCCTGCACCAACACAAGTGCGAAAACTGGTTTTTCAACACTAACACAAGTGCGAAAAGTGGTTTTTCAACACTAACACAAGTGGGAAAAGTGGTTTTTCAACACTAACACAAGTGCGAAAAGTGGTTTTTCAACACTAACACAAGTGCGAAAAGTATTTTTTCCACACTAATACAAGTGCAAAAGTGGTTTCCTGCACCAACACAAGTGCGAAAAGTGGTTTTTCATCACTAACACAAGTGCGAAAAGTGGTTTTTCAACACTAACACAAGTGCGAAAAGTGTTTTTTCCACACTAATACAAGTGCAAAAGTGGTTTCCTGCACCAACACAAGTGCGAAAAGTGGTTTTTCAACACTAACACAAGTGCGAAAAGTGGTTTTTCAACACTAACACAAGTGCGCAAAGTGTTTTTTCCACACTAATACAAGTGCAAAAGTGGTTTCCTGCACCAACTCAAGTGCGAAAAGTGGTTTTTCAACACTAACACAAGTGTGAAAAGTGGTTTTTCAACACTAACACAAGTGCGAAAAGTATTTTTTCCACACTAAAACAAGTGCAAAAGTGGTTTCCTGCACCAACACAAGTGCGAAAAGTGGTGTTTCAACACTAACACAAGTTCAAAAAGTGGTTTTTCAACACTAACACAAGTGCGAAAAGTGGTTTTTCAACACTAACACAAGTGTGAAAAGTGTTTTTTCCACACTAATACAAGTGCAAAAGTGGTTTCCTGCACCAACACAAGTGCGAAAAGTGGTTTTTCAACACTAACACAAGTGCGAAAAGTGGTTTTTCAACACTAACACAAGTGCGAAAAGTGTTTTTCCACACTAATACAAGTGCAAAAGTGGTTTCCTGCACCAACACAAGTGCGAAAAGTGGTTTTTCAACACTAACACAAGTGCGAAAAGTGGTTTTTCAAAACTAACACAAGTGCGAAAAGTGTTTTTTCCACATTAATACAAGTGCAAAAGTGGTTTCCTGCACCAACGCAAGTGCGAAAAGTGGTTTTTCAACACTAACACAAGTGCGAAAAGTGGTTTTTCAACACTAACACAAGTGCAAAAAGTGGTTTTTCAACACTAACACAAGTGCGAAAAGTGTTTTTTCCACACTAATACAAGTGCAAAAGTGGTTTCCTGCACCAACACAAGTGCGAAAAGTGGTTTTTCAACACTAACACAAGTGCGAAAAGTGGTTTTTCAACACTAACACAAGTGCGAAAAGTGTTTTTTCCACACTAATACAAGTGCAAAAGTGGTTTCCTGCACCAACACAAGTGCGAAAAGTGGTTTTTCAACACAAACACAAGTGCGAAAAGTGGTTTTTCAACACTAACACAAGTGCGAAAAGTATTTTTTCCACACTAATACAAGTGCAAAAGTGGTTTCCTGCACCAACACAAGTGCGAAAAGTGGTTTTTCAACACTAACACAAGTGGGAAAAGTGGTTTTTCAACACAAACACAAGTGCGAAAAGTGGTTTTTCAACACTAACACAAGTGCAAAAAGTGTTTTTTCCACACTAATACAAGTGCAAAAGTGGTTTCCTGCACCAACACAAGTGCGAAAAGTGGTTTTTCAACACTAACACAAGTGCGAAAAGTGGTTTTTCAACACTAACACAAGTGCGAAAAGTGTTTTTTCCACACTAATACAAGTGCAAAAGTGGTTTCCTGCACCAACACAAGTGCGAAAAGTGGTTTTTCAACACTAACACAAGTGCGAAAAGTGGTTTTTCAACACTAACAAAAGTGCGAAAAGTGGTTTTTCAACACTAACACAAGTGCGAAAAGTGTTTTTTCCACACTAATACAAGTGCAAAAGTGGTTTCCTGCACCAACACAAGTGCGAAAAGTGGTTTTTCAACACTAACACAAGTGCGAAAAGTGGTTTATCAACAATAACACAAGTGCGAAAAGTGGTTTTTCAACACTAACACAAGTGCGAAAAGTGGTTTTTCAACACTAACACAAGTGCGAAAAGTGTTTTTTCCACACTAATACAAGTGCAAAAGTGGTTTCCTGCACCAACACAAGTGCAAAAAGTGGTTTTTCAACACTAACACAAGTGCGAAAAGTGGTTTTTCAACACTAACACAAGTGCGAAAAGTGTTTTTTCCACACTAATACAAGTGCAAAAGTGGTTTCCTGCACCAACACAAGTGCGAAAAGTGGTTTTTCAACACATACACAAGTGCGAAAAGTGGTTTTTCAACACTAACACAAGTGCGAAAAGTATTTTTTCCACACTAATACAAGTGCAAAAGTGGTTTCCTGCACAAACACAAGTGTGAAAAGTGGTTTTTCAGCACCAACACAAGTGCGAAAAGTGGTTTTTCAACACTAACACAAGTGCGAAAAGTGGTTTTTCAACACTATCACAACTGCAAAAAGTGTTTTTTCCACACTAATACAAGTGCAAAAGTGGTTTCCTGCACCAACACAAGTGCGAAAAGTGGTTTTTCAACACTAACACAAGTGCGAAAAGTGTTTTTTCCACACTAATACAAGTGCAAAAGTGGCTTCCTGCACCAACACAAGTGCGAAAAGTGGTTTTTCAACACTAACACAAGTGCGAAAAGTGGTTTTTCAACACTAACACAAGTGCGAAAAGTGTTTTTTCCACACTAATACAAGTGCAAAAGTGGTTTCCTGCACCAACACAAGTGCGAAAAGTGGTTTTTCAACACTAACACAAGTGCGAAAAGTGGTTTTTCAACACTAACACAAGTGGGAAAAGTGGTTTTTCAACACTAACACAAGTGCGAAAAGTGGTTTTTCAACACTAACACAAGTGCGAAAAGTGTTTTTTCCACACTAATACAAGTGCAAAGGTGGTTTCCTGCACCAACACAAGTGCGAAAAGTGGTTTTTCATCACTAACACAAGTGCGAAAAGTGGTTTTTCAACACTAACACAAGTGCGAAAAGTGTTTTTTCCACACTAATACAAGTGCAAAAGTGGTTTCCTGCACCAACACAAGTGCGAAAAGTGGTTTTTCAACACTAACACAAGTGCGAAAAGTGGTTTTTCAACACTAACACAAGTGCGCAAAGTGTTTTTTCCACACTAATACAAGTGCAAAAGTGGTTTCCTGCACCAACTCAAGTGCGAAAAGTGGTTTTTCAACACTAACACAAGTGTGAAAAGTGGTTTTTCAACACTAACACAAGTGCGAAAAGTATTTTTTCCACACTAAAACAAGTGCAAAAGTGGTTTCCTGCACAAACACAAGTGCGAAAAATGGTTTTTCAACACTAACACAAGTTCAAAAAGTGGTTTTTCAACACTAACACAAGTGCGAAAAGTGGTTTTTCAACACTAACACAAGTGCGAAAAGTGTTTTTTCCACACTAATACAAGTGCAAAATTGGTTTCCTGCACCAACACAAGTGCGAAAAGTGGTTTTTCAACACTAACACAAGTGCGAAAAGTGGTTTTTCAACACTAACACAAGTGCGAAAAGTCGTTTTTCAACACTAACACAAGTGCGAAAAGTGGTTTTTCAACACTAACACAAGTGCGAAAAGTGTTTTTTCCACACTAATACAAGTGCAAAAGTGGTTTCCTGCACCAACACAAGTGCGAAAAGTGGTTTTTCAACACTAACACAAGTGCGAAAAGTGTTTTTTCAACACTAACACAAGTGCGAAAAGTGGTTTTTCAACACTAACACAAGTGCGAAAAGTGTTTTTTCCACACGAATACAAGTGCAAAAGTGGTTTCCTGCAACAACACAAGTGCGAAAAGTGGTTTTTCAACACTAACACAAGTGCGAAAAGTGGTTTTTCAACACTAACACAAGTGCGAAAAGTGTTTTTTCCACACTAATACAAGTGCGAAAGTGGTTTCCTGCACCAACACAAGTGCGAAACGTGGTTTTTCAACACTAACACAAGTGCGAAAAGTGGTTTTTCAACACTAACACAAGTGCGAAAATTGTTTTTTCCACACTAATACAAGTGCAAAAGTGGTTTCCTGCACCAACACAAGTTGGAAAAGTGGTTTTTCAATGCTAACACAAGTGCGAAAAGTGTTTTTTCCACACAAATACAAGTGCAAAAGTGGTTTCTTGCACCAACACAAGTGTGAAAAGTGGTTTTTCAACACTAACACAAGTGCGAAAAGTGGTTTTTCAACACTAACACAAGTGCGAAAAGTGTTTTTTCCACACTAATACAAGTGCAAAAGTGGTTTCCTGCACCAACACAAGTGCGAAAAGTGGTTTTTCAACACTAACACAAGTGCGAAAAGTGGTTTTTCAACACTAACACAAGTGCAAAAAGTGGTTTTTCAACACTAACACAAGTGCGAAAAGTGTTTTTTCCACACTAATACAAGTGCAAAAGTGGTTTCCTGCACCAACACAAGTGTGAAAAGTGGTTTTTCAACACCAACACAAGTGCGAAAAGTGGTTTTTCAACACTAACACAAGTGCGAAAAGTGGTTTTTCAACACTATCACAAGTGCAAAAAGTGTTTTTTCCACACTAATACAAGTGCAAAAGTGGTTTCCTGCACCAACACAAGTGCGAAAAGTGGTTTTTCAACACTAACACAAGTGCGAAAAGTGTTTTTTCCACACTAATACAAGTGCAAAAGTGGCTTCCTGCACCAACACAAGTGCGAAAAGTGGTTTTTCAACACTAACACAAGTGCGAAAAGTGGTTTTTCAACACTAACACAAGTGCGAAAAGTGTTTTTTCCACACTAATACAAGTGCAAAAGTGGTTTCCTGCACCAACACAAGTGCGAAAAGTGGTTTTTCAACACTAACACAAGTGCGAAAAGTGGTTTTTCAACACTAACACAAGTGCGAAAAGTGTTTCCTGCACCAACACAAGTGCGAAAAGTGGTTTTTCATCACTAACACAAGTGCGAAAAGTGGTTTTTCAACACTAACACAAGTGCGAAAAGTGTTTTTCCACACTAATACAAGTGCAAAAGTGGTTTCCTGCACCAACACAAGTGCGAAAAGTGGTTTTTCAACACTAACACAAGTGCGAAAAGTGGTTTTTCAACACTAACACAAGTGCGCAAAGTGTTTTTTCCACACTAATACAAGTGCAAAAGTGGTTTCCTGGACCAACTCAAGTACGAAAAGTGGTTTTTCAACACTAACACAAGTGTGAAAAGTGGTTTTTCAACACTAACACAAGTGCGAAAAGTATTTTTTCCACACTACAACAAGTGCAAAAGTGGTTTCCTGCACCAACACAAGTGCAAAAAGTGGTTTTTCAACACTAACACAAGTGCAAAAAGTGGTTTTTCAACACTAACACAAGTGCGAAAAGTGGTTTTTCAACACTAACACAAGTGCGAAAAGTGGTTTTTCCACACTAATACAAGTGCAAAAGTGGTTTCCTGCACCAACACAAGTGCGAAAAGTGGTTTTTCAACACTAACACAAGTGCGAAAAGTGGTTTTTCAACACTAACACAAGTGCGAAAAGTGTTTTCCACACTAATACAAGTGCAAAAGTGGTTTCCTGCACCAACACAAGTGCGAAAAGTGGTTTTTCAGCACTAACACAAGTGCGAAAAGTGGTTTTTCAAAACTAACACAAGTGCGAAAAGTGTTTTTTCCACATTAATACAAGTGCAAAAGTGGTTTCCTGCACCAACACAAGTGCGAAAAGTGGTTTTTCAACACTAACACAAGTGCGAAAAGTGGTTTTTCAACACTAACACAAGTGCGAAAAGTGGTTTTTCAACACTAACACAAGTGCGAAAAGTGTTTTTTCCACACTAATACAAGTGCGAAAGTGGTTTCCTGCACCAACACAAGTGCGAAACGTGGTTTTTCAACACTAACACAAGTGCGAAAAGTGGTTTTTCAACACTAACACAAGTGCGAAAAGTGGTTTTTCAACACTAACACAAGTGCGAAAAGTGGTTTTTCAACACTAACACAAGTGCGAAAAGTGTTTTTTCCACACTAATACAAGTGCAAAAGTGGTTTCCTGCAACAACACAAGTGCGAAAAGTGGTTTTTCAACACTAACACAAGTGCGAAAAGTGGTTTTTCAACACTAACACAAGTGCGCAAAGTGTTTTTTCCACACTAATACAAGTGCGAAAGTGGTTTCCTGCACCAACACAAGTGCGAAACGTGGTTTTTCAACACTAACACAAGTGCGAAAAGTGGTTTTTCAACACTAACACAAGTGCGAAAATTGTTTTTTCCACACTAATACAAGTGCAAAAGTGGTTTCCTGCACCAACACAAGTTGGAAAAGTGGTTTTTCAATGCTAACACAAGTGCGAAAAGTGTTTTTTCCACACAAATACAAGTGCAAAAGTGGTTTCTTGCACCAACACAAGTGTGAAAAGTGGTTTTTCAACAATAACACAAGTGCGAAAAGTGGTTTTTCAACACTAACACAAGTGCGAAAAGTGTTTTTTCCACACTAATACAAGTGCAAAAGTGGTTGCCTGCACCAACACAAGTGCGAAAAGTGGTTTTTCAACACTAACACAAGTGCGAAAAGTGGTTTTTCAACACTAACACAAGTGCAAAAAGTGGTTTTTCAACACTAACACAAGTGCGAAAAGTGTTTTTTCCACACTAATACAAGTGCAAAAGTGGTTTCCTGCACCAACACAAGTGTGAAAAGTGGTTTTTCAACACCAACACAAGTGCGAAAAGTGGTTTTTCAACACTAACACAAGTGCGAAAAGTGGTTTTTCAACACTATCACAAGTGCAAAAAGTGTTTTTTCCACACTAATACAAGTGCAAAAGTGGTTTCCTGCACCAACACAAGTGCGAAAAGTGGTTTTTCAACACTAACACAAGTGCGAAAAGTGTTTTTTCCACACTAATACAAGTGCAAAAGTGGCTTCCTGCACCAACACAAGTGCGAAAAGTGGTTTTTCAACACTAACACAAGTGCGAAAAGTGGTTTTTCAACACTAACATAAGTGCGAAAAGTGTTTTTTCCACACTAATACAAGTGCAAAAGTGGTTTCCTGCACCAACACAAGTGCGAAAAGTGGTTTTTCAACACTAACACAAGTGCGAAAAGTGGTTTTTCAACACTAACACAAGTGCGCAAAGTGTTTTTTCCACACTAATACAAGTGCAAAAGTGGTTTCCTGGACCAACTCAAGTACGAAAAGTGGTTTTTCAACACTAACACAAGTGTGAAAAGTGGTTTTTCAACACTAACACAAGTGCGAAAAGTATTTTTTCCACACTAAAACAAGTGCAAAAGTGGTTTCCTGCACCAACACAAGTGCAAAAAGTGGTTTTTCAACACTAACACAAGTGCAAAAAGTGGTTTTTCAACACTAACACAAGTGCGAAAAGTGGTTTTTCAACACTAACACAAGTGCGAAAAGTGGTTTTTCCACACTAATACAAGTGCAAAAGTGGTTTCCTGCACCAACACAAGTGCGAAAAGTGGTTTTTCAACACTAACACAAGTGCGAAAAGTGGTTTTTCAACACTAACACAAGTGCGAAAAGTGTTTTCCACACTAATACAAGTGCAAAAGTGGTTTCCTGCACCAACACAAGTGCGAAAAGTGGTTTTTCAGCACTTACACAAGTGCGAAAAGTGGTTTTTCAAAACTAACACAAGTGCGAAAAGTGTTTTTTCCACATTAATACAAGTGCAAAAGTGGTTTCCTGCACCAACACAAGTGCGAAAAGTGGTTTTTCAACACTAACACAAGTGCGAAAAGTGGTTTTTCAACACTAACACAAGTGCGAAAAGTGGTTTTTCAACACTAACACAAGTGCGAAAAGTGTTTTTTCCACACTAATACAAGTGCAAAAGTGGTTTCCTGCACCAACACAAGTGCGAAAAGTGGTTTTTCAACACTAACACAAGTGCGAAAAGTGTTTTTTCCACACAAATACAAGTGCAAAAGTGGTTTCTTGCACCAACACAAGTGCGAAAAGTGGTTTTTCAACACTAACACAAGTGCGAAAAGTGTTTTTTCCACACTAATACAAGTGCAAAAGTGGTTTCCTGCACCAACACAAGTGCGAAAAGTGGTTTTTCAACACTAACACAAGTGCGAAAAGTGGTTTTTCAACACTAACACAAGTGCAAAAAGTGGTTTTTCAACACTAACACAAGTGCGAAAAGTGTTTTTTCCACACTAATACAAGTGCAAAAGTGGTTTCCTGCACCAACACAAGTGTGAAAAGTGGTTTTTCAACACCAACACAAGTGCGAAAAGTGGTTTTTCAACACTAACACAAGTGCGAAAAGTGGTTTTTCAACACTATCACAAGTGCAAAAAGTGTTTTTTCCACACTAATACAAGTGCAAAAGTGGTTTCCTGCACCAACACAAGTGCGAAAAGTGGTTTTTCAACACTAACACAAGTGCGAAAAGTGTTTTTTCCACACTAATACAAGTGCAAAAGTGGCTTCCTGCACCAACACAAGTGCGAAAAGTGGTTTTTCAACACTAACACAAGTGCGAAAAGTGGTTTTTCAACACTAACACAAGTGCGAAAAGTGTTTTTTCCACACTAATACAAGTGCAAAAGTGGTTTCCTGCACCAACACAAGTGCGAAAAGTGGTTTTTCAACACTAACACAAGTGCGAAAAGTGGTTTTTCAACACTAACACAAGTGCGAAAAGTGTTTTTTCCACACTAATACAAGTGCAATAGTGGTTTCCTGCACCAACACAAGTGCGAAAAGTGGTTTTTCATCACTAACACAAGTGCGAAAAGTGGTTTTTCAACACTAACACAAGTGCGAAAAGTGTTTTTCCACACTAATACAAGTGCAAAAGTGGTTTCCTGCACCAACACAAGTGCGAAAAGTGGTTTTTCAACACTAACACAAGTGCGAAAAGTGGTTTTTCAACACTAACACAAGTGCGCAAAGTGTTTTTTCCACACTAATACAAGTGCAAAAGTGGTTTCCTGGACCAACTCAAGTACGAAAAGTGGTTTTTCAACACTAACACAAGTGTGAAAAGTGGTTTTTCAACACTAACACAAGTGCGAAAAGTATTTTTTCCACACTACAACAAGTGCAAAAGTGGTTTCCTGCACCAACACAAGTGCAAAAAGTGGTTTTTCAACACTAACACAAGTGCAAAAAGTGGTTTTTCAACACTAACACAAGTGCGAAAAGTGGTTTTTCAACACTAACACAAGTGCGAAAAGTGGTTTTTCCACACTAATACAAGTGCAAAAGTGGTTTCCTGCACCAACACAAGTGCGAAAAGTGGTTTTTCAACACTAACACAAGTGCGAAAAGTGGTTTTTCAACACTAACACAAGTGCGAAAAGTGTTTTCCACACTAATACAAGTGCAAAAGTGGTTTCCTGCACCAACACAAGTGCGAAAAGTGGTTTTTCAGCACTAACACAAGTGCGAAAAGTGGTTTTTCAAAACTAACACAAGTGCGAAAAGTGTTTTTTCCACATTAATACAAGTGCAAAAGTGGTTTCCTGCACCAACACAAGTGCGAAAAGTGGTTTTTCAACACTAACACAAGTGCGAAAAGTGGTTTTTCAACACTAACACAAGTGCGAAAAGTGGTTTTTCAACACTAACACAAGTGCGAAAAGTGTTTTTTCCACACTAATACAAGTGCGAAAGTGGTTTCCTGCACCAACACAAGTGCGAAACGTGGTTTTTCAACACTAACACAAGTGCGAAAAGTGGTTTTTCAACACTAACACAAGTGCGAAAAGTGGTTTTTCAACACTAACACAAGTGCGAAAAGTGGTTTTTCAACACTAACACAAGTGCGAAAAGTGTTTTTTCCACACTAATACAAGTGCAAAAGTGGTTTCCTGCAACAACACAAGTGCGAAAAGTGGTTTTTCAACACTAACACAAGTGCGAAAAGTGGTTTTTCAACACTAACACAAGTGCGCAAAGTGTTTTTTCCACACTAATACAAGTGCGAAAGTGGTTTCCTGCACCAACACAAGTGCGAAACGTGGTTTTTCAACACTAACACAAGTGCGAAAAGTGGTTTTTCAACACTAACACAAGTGCGAAAATTGTTTTTTCCACACTAATACAAGTGCAAAAGTGGTTTCCTGCACCAACACAAGTTGGAAAAGTGGTTTTTCAATGCTAACACAAGTGCGAAAAGTGTTTTTTCCACACAAATACAAGTGCAAAAGTGGTTTCTTGCACCAACACAAGTGTGAAAAGTGGTTTTTCAACAATAACACAAGTGCGAAAAGTGGTTTTTCAACACTAACACAAGTGCGAAAAGTGTTTTTTCCACACTAATACAAGTGCAAAAGTGGTTGCCTGCACCAACACAAGTGCGAAAAGTGGTTTTTCAACACTAACACAAGTGCGAAAAGTGGTTTTTCAACACTAACACAAGTGCAAAAAGTGGTTTTTCAACACTAACACAAGTGCGAAAAGTGTTTTTTCCACACTAATACAAGTGCAAAAGTGGTTTCCTGCACCAACACAAGTGTGAAAAGTGGTTTTTCAACACCAACACAAGTGCGAAAAGTGGTTTTTCAACACTAACACAAGTGCGAAAAGTGGTTTTTCAACACTATCACAAGTGCAAAAAGTGTTTTTTCCACACTAATACAAGTGCAAAAGTGGTTTCCTGCACCAACACAAGTGCGAAAAGTGGTTTTTCAACACTAACACAAGTGCGAAAAGTGTTTTTTCCACACTAATACAAGTGCAAAAGTGGCTTCCTGCACCAACACAAGTGCGAAAAGTGGTTTTTCAACACTAACACAAGTGCGAAAAGTGGTTTTTCAACACTAACATAAGTGCGAAAAGTGTTTTTTCCACACTAATACAAGTGCAAAAGTGGTTTCCTGCACCAACACAAGTGCGAAAAGTGGTTTTTCAACACTAACACAAGTGCGAAAAGTGGTTTTTCAACACTAACACAAGTGCGCAAAGTGTTTTTTCCACACTAATACAAGTGCAAAAGTGGTTTCCTGGACCAACTCAAGTACGAAAAGTGGTTTTTCAACACTAACACAAGTGTGAAAAGTGGTTTTTCAACACTAACACAAGTGCGAAAAGTATTTTTTCCACACTAAAACAAGTGCAAAAGTGGTTTCCTGCACCAACACAAGTGCAAAAAGTGGTTTTTCAACACTAACACAAGTGCAAAAAGTGGTTTTTCAACACTAACACAAGTGCGAAAAGTGGTTTTTCAACACTAACACAAGTGCGAAAAGTGGTTTTTCCACACTAATACAAGTGCAAAAGTGGTTTCCTGCACCAACACAAGTGCGAAAAGTGGTTTTTCAACACTAACACAAGTGCGAAAAGTGGTTTTTCAACACTAACACAAGTGCGAAAAGTGTTTTCCACACTAATACAAGTGCAAAAGTGGTTTCCTGCACCAACACAAGTGCGAAAAGTGGTTTTTCAGCACTTACACAAGTGCGAAAAGTGGTTTTTCAAAACTAACACAAGTGCGAAAAGTGTTTTTTCCACATTAATACAAGTGCAAAAGTGGTTTTCTGCACCAACACAAGTGCGAAAAGTGGTTTTTCAACACTAACACAAGTGCGAAAAGTGGTTTTTCAACACTAACACAAGTGCGAAAAGTGGTTTTTCAACACTAACACAAGTGCGAAAAGTGTTTTTTCCACACTAATACAAGTGCAAAAGTGGTTTCCTGCACCAACACAAGTGCGAAAAGTGGTTTTTCAACACTAACACAAGTGCGAAAAGTGGTTTTTCAACACTAACACAAGTGCGAAAAGTGTTTTTTCCACACTAATACAAGTGCAAAAGTGGTTTCCTGCACCAACACAAGTGCGAAAAGTGGTTTTTCAACACAAACACAAGTGCGAAAAGTGGTTTTTCAACACTAACACAAGTGCGAAAAGTATTTTTTTCCACACTAATACAAGTGCAAAAGTGGTTTCCTGCACAAACACAAGTGTGAAAAGTGGTTTTTCAACACCAACACAAGTGCGAAAAGTGGTTTTTCAACACTAACACAAGTGCGAAAAGTGGTTTTTCAACACTATCACAAGTGCAAAAAGTGTTTTTTCCACACTAATACAAGTGCAAAAGTGGTTTCCTGCACCAACACAAGTGCGAAAAGTGGTTTTTCAACACTAACACAAGTGCGAAAAGTGTTTTTTCCACACTAATACAAGTGCAAAAGTGGCTTCCTGCACCAACACAAGTGCGAAAAGTGGTTTTTCAACACTAACACAAGTGCGAAAAGTGGTTTTTCAACACTAACACAAGTGCGAAAAGTGTTTTTTCCACACTAATACAAGTGCAAAAGTGGTTTCCTGCACCAACACAAGTGCGAAAACTGGTTTTTCAACACTAACACAAGTGCGAAAAGTGGTTTTTCAACACTAACACAAGTGTGAAAAGTGGTTTTTCAACACTAACACAAGTGCGAAAAGTGGTTTTTCAACACTAACACAAGTGCGAAAAGTGTTTTTTCCACACTAATACAAGTGCAAAAGTGGTTTCCTGCACCAACACAAGTGCGAAAAGTGGTTTTTCATCACTAACACAAGTGCGAAAAGTGGTTTTTCAACACTAACACAAGTGCGAAAAGTGTTTTTTCCACACTAATACAAGTGCAAAAGTGGTTTCCTGCACCAACACAAGTGCGAAAAGTGGTTTTTCAACACTAACACAAGTGCGAAAAGTGGTTTTTCAACACTAACACAAGTGCGCAAAGTGTTTTTTCCACACTAATACAAGTGCAAAAGTGGTTTCCTGCACCAACGCAAGTGCGAAAAGTGGTTTTTCAACACTAACACAAGTGTGAAAAGTGGTTTTTCAACACTAACACAAGTGCGAAAAGTATTTTTTCCACACTAAAACAAGTGCAAAAGTGGTTTCCTGCACCAACACAAGTGCGAAAAGTGGTGTTTCAACACTAACACAAGTTCAAAAAGTGGTTTTTCAACACTAACACAAGTGCGAAAAGTGGTTTTTCAACACTAACACAAGTGTGAAAAGTGTTTTTTCCACACTAATACAAGTGCAAAAGTGGTTTCCTGCACCAACACAAGTGCGAAAAGTGGTTTTTCAACACTAACACAAGTGCGAAAAGTGGTTTTTTCAACACTAACACAAGTGCGAAAAGTGTTTTTCCACACTAATACAAGTGCAAAAGTGGTTTCCTGCACCAACACAAGTGCGAAAAGTGGTTTTTCAACACTAACACAAGTGCGAAAAGTGGTTTTTCAAAACTAACACAAGTGCAAAAAGTGTTTTTTCCACATTAATACAAGTGCAAAAGTGGTTTCCTGCACCAACGCAAGTGCGAAAAGTGGTTTTTCAACACTAACACAAGTGCGAAAAGTGGTTTTTCAACACTAACACAAGTGCAATAAGTGGTTTTTCAACACTAACACAAGTGCGAAAAGTGTTTTTTCCACACTAATACAAGTGCAAAAGTGGTTTCCTGCACCAACACAAGTGCTAAAAGTGGTTTTTCAACACTAACACAAGTGCGAAAAGTGGTTTTTCAACACTAACACAAGTGCGAAAAGTGTTTTTTCCACACTAATACAAGTGCAAAAGTGGTTTCCTGCACCAACACAAGTGCGAAAAGTGGTTTTTCAACACAAACACAAGTGCGAAAAGTGGTTTTTCAACACTAACACAAGTGCGAAAAGTATTTTTTCCACACTAATACAAGTGCAAAAGTGGTTTCCTGCACCAACACAAGTGCGAAAAGTGGTTTTTCAACACTAACACAAGTGGGAAAAGTGGTTTTTCAACACAAACACAAGTGCGAAAAGTGGTTTTTCAACACTAACACAAGTGCAAAAAGTGTTTTTTCCACACTAATACAAGTGCAAAAGTGGTTTCCTGCACCAACACAAGTGCGAAAAGTGGTTTTTCAACACTAACACAAGTGCGAAAAGTTGTTTTTCAACACTAACACAAGTGCGAAAAGTGTTTTTTCCACACTAATACAAGTGCAAAAGTGGTTTCCTGCACCAACACAAGTGCGAAAAGTGGTTTTTCAACACTAACACAAGTGCGAAAAGTGGTTTTTCAACACTAACACAAGTGCGAAAAGTGGTTTTTCAACACTAACACAAGTGTGAAAAGTGGTTTTTCAACACTAACACAAGTGCGAAAAGTATTTTTTCCACACTAAAACAAGTGCAAAAGTGGTTTCCTGCACCAACACAAGTGCGAAAAGTGGTTTTTCAACACTAACACAAGTGCAAAAAGTGGTTTTTCAACACTAACACAAGTGCGAAAAGTGTTTTTTCCACACTAATACAAGTGCAAAAGTGGTTTCCTGCACCAACACAAGTGCGAAAAGTGGTTTTTCCACACTAATACAAGTGCAAAAGTGGTTTCCTGCACCAACACAAGTGCGAAAAGTGGTTTTTCAACACTAACACAAGTGCGAAAAGTGGTTTTTCAACACTAACAAAAGTGCGAAAAGTGGTTTTTCAACACTAACACAAGTGCGAAAAGTGTTTTTTCCACACTAATACAAGTGCAAAAGTGGTTTCCTGCACCAACACAAGTGCGAAAAGTGGTTTTTCAACACTAACACAAGTGCGAAAAGTGGTTTATCAACAATAACACAAGTGCGAAAAGTGGTTTTTCAACACTAACACAAGTGCGAAAAGTGTTTTTTCCACACTAATAAAAGTGCAAAAGTGGTTTCCTGCACCAACACAAGTGCAAAAAGTGGTTTTTCAACACTAACACAAGTGCGAAAAGTGGTTTTTCAACACTAACACAAGTGCGAAAAGTGTTTTTTCCACACTAATACAAGTGCAAAAGTGGTTTCCTGCACCAACACAAGTGCGAAAAGTGGTTTTTCAACACAAACACAAGTGCAAAAAGTGGTTTTTCAACACTAACACAAGTGCGAAAAGTATTTTTTCCACACTAATACAAGTGCAAAAGTGGTTTCCTGCACAAACACAAGTGTGAAAAGTGGTTTTTCAGCACCAACACAAGTGCGAAAAGTGGTTTTTCAACACTAACACAAGTGCGAAAAGTGGTTTTTCAACACTATCACAAGTGCAAAAAGTGTTTTTTCCACACTAATACAAGTGCAAAAGTGGTTTCCTGCACCAACACAATTGCGAAAAGTGGTTTTTCAACACTAACACAAGTGCGAAAAGTGTTTTTTCCACACTAATACAAGTGCAAAAGTGGCTTCCTGCACCAACACAAGTGCGAAAAGTGGTTTTTCAACACTAACACAAGTGCGAAAAGTGGTTTTTCAACACTAACACAAGTGCGAAAAGTGTTTTTTCCACACTAATACAAGTGCAAAAGTGGTTTCCTGCACCAACACAAGTGCGAAAACTGGTTTTTCAACACTAACACAAGTGCGAAAAGTGGTTTTTCAACACTAACACAAGTGGGAAAAGTGGTTTTTCAACACTAACACAAGTGCGAAAAGTGGTTTTTCAACACTAACACAAGTGCGAAAAGTGTTTTTTCCACACTAATACAAGTGCAAAAGTGGTTTCCTGCACCAACACAAGTGCGAAAAGTGGTTTTTCATCACTAACACAAGTGCGAAAAGTGGTTTTTCAACACTAACACAAGTGCGAAAAGTGTTTTTTCCACACTAATACAAGTGCAAAAGTGGTTTCCTGCACCAACACAAGTGCGAAAAGTGGTTTTTCAACACTAACACAAGTGCGAAAAGTGGTTTTTCAACACTAACACAAGTGCGCAAAGTGTTTTTTCCACACTAATACAAGTGCAAAAGTGGTTTCCTGCACCAACTCAAGTGCGAAAAGTGGTTTTTCAACACTAACACAAGTGTGAAAAGTGGTTTTTCAACACTAACACAAGTGCGAAAAGTATTTTTTCCACACTAAAACAAGTGCAAAAGTGGTTTCCTGCACCAACACAAGTGCGAAAAGTGGTGTTTCAACACTAACACAAGTTCAAAAAGTGGTTTTTCAACACTAACACAAGTGCGAAAAGTGGTTTTTCAACACTAACACAAGTGTGAAAAGTGTTTTTTCCACACTAATACAAGTGCAAAAGTGGTTTCCTGCACCAACACAAGTGCGAAAAGTGGTTTTTCAACACTAACACAAGTGCGAAAAGTGGTTTTTCAACACTAACACAAGTGCGAAAAGTGTTTTTCCACACTAATACAAGTGCAAAAGTGGTTTCCTGCACCAACACAAGTGCGAAAAGTGGTTTTTCAACACTAACACAAGTGCGAAAAGTGGTTTTTCAAAACTAACACAAGTGCGAAAAGTGTTTTTTCCACATTAATACAAGTGCAAAAGTGGTTTCCTGCACCAACGCAAGTGCGAAAAGTGGTTTTTCAACACTAACACAAGTGCGAAAAGTGGTTTTTCAACACTAACACAAGTGCAAAAAGTGGTTTTTCAACACTAACACAAGTGCGAAAAGTGTTTTTTCCACACTAATACAAGTGCAAAAGTGGTTTCCTGCACCAACACAAGTGCGAAAAGTGGTTTTTCAACACTAACACAAGTGCGAAAAGTGGTTTTTCAACACTAACACAAGTGCGAAAAGTGTTTTTTCCACACTAATACAAGTGCAAAAGTGGTTTCCTGCACCAACACAAGTGCAAAAAGTGGTTTTTCAACACAAACACAAGTGCGAAAAGTGGTTTTTCAACACTAACACAAGTGCGAAAAGTATTTTTTCCACACTAATACAAGTGCAAAAGTGGTTTCCTGCACCAACACAAGTGCGAAAAGTGGTTTTTCAACACTAACACAAGTGGGAAAAGTGGTTTTTCAACACAAACACAAGTGCGAAAAGTGGTTTTTCAACACTAACACAAGTGCAAAAAGTGTTTTTTCCACACTAATACAAGTGCAAAAGTGGTTTCCTGCACCAACACAAGTGCGAAAAGTGGTTTTTCAACACTAACACAAGTGCGAAAAGTGGTTTTTCAACACTAACACAAGTGCGAAAAGTGTTTTTTCCACACTAATACAAGTGCAAAAGTGGTTTCCTGCACCAACACAAGTGCGAAAAGTGGTTTTTCAACACTAACACAAGTGCGAAAAGTGGTTTTTCAACACTAACAAAAGTGCGAAAAGTGGTTTTTCAACACTAACACAAGTGCGAAAAGTGTTTTTTCCACACTAATACAAGTGCAAAAGTGGTTTCCTGCACCAACACAAGTGCGAAAAGTGGTTTTTCAACACTAACACAAGTGCGAAAAGTGGTTTATCAACAATAACACAAGTGCGAAAAGTGGTTTTTCAACACTAACACAAGTGCGAAAAGTGGTTTTTCAACACTAACACAAGTGCGAAAAGTGTTTTTTCCACACTAATAAAAGTGCAAAAGTGGTTTCCTGCACCAACACAAGTGCAAAAAGTGGTTTTTCAACACTAACACAAGTGCGAAAAGTGGTTTTTCAACACTAACACAAGTGCGAAAAGTGTTTTTTCCACACTAATACAAGTGCAAAAGTGGTTTCCTGCACCAACACAAGTGCGAAAAGTGGTTTTTCAACACAAACACAAGTGCGAAAAGTGGTTTTTCAACACTAACACAAGTGCGAAAAGTATTTTTTCCACACTAATACAAGTGCAAAAGTGGTTTCCTGCACAAACACAAGTGTGAAAAGTGGTTTTTCAGCACCAACACAAGTGCGAAAAGTGGTTTTTCAACACTAACACAAGTGCGAAAAGTGGTTTTTCAACACTATCACAACTGCAAAAAGTGTTTTTTCCACACTAATACAAGTGCAAAAGTGGTTTCCTGCACCAACACAAGTGCGAAAAGTGGTTTTTCAACACTAACACAAGTGCGAAAAGTGTTTTTTCCACACTAATACAAGTGCAAAAGTGGCTTCCTGCACCAACACAAGTGCGAAAAGTGGTTTTTCAACACTAACACAAGTGCGAAAAGTGGTTTTTCAACACTAACACAAGTGCGAAAAGTGTTTTTTCCACACTAATACAAGTGCAAAAGTGGTTTCCTGCACCAACACAAGTGCGAAAAGTGGTTTTTCAACACTAACACAAGTGCGAAAAGTGGTTTTTCAACACTAACACAAGTGCGAAAAGTGTTTTTTCCACACTAATACAAGTGCAAAATTGGTTTCCTGCACCAACACAAGTGCGAAAAGTGGTTTTTCAACACTAACACAAGTGCGAAAAGTGGTTTTTCAACACTAACACAAGTGCGAAAAGTCGTTTTTCAACACTAACACAAGTGCGAAAAGTGGTTTTTCAACACTAACACAAGTGCGAAAAGTGTTTTTTCCACACTAATACAAGTGCAAAAGTGGTTTCCTGCACCAACACAAGTGCGAAAAGTGGTTTTTCAACACTAACACAAGTGCGAAAAGTGGTTTTTCAACACTAACACAAGTGCGAAAAGTGGTTTTTCAACACTAACACAAGTGCGAAAAGTGTTTTTTCCACACTAATACAAGTGCAAAAGTGGTTTCCTGCAACAACACAAGTGCGAAAAGTGGTTTTTCAACACTAACACAAGTGCGAAAAGTGGTTTTTCAACACTAACACAAGTGCGAAAAGTGTTTTTTCCACACTAATACAAGTGCAAAAGTGGTTTCCTGCACCAACACAAGTGCGAAAAGTGGTTTTTCAACACAAACACAAGTGCGAAAAGTGGTTTTTCAACACTAACACAAGTGCGAAAAGTATTTTTTCCACACTAATACAAGTGCAAAAGTGGTTTCCTGCACAAACACAAGTGTGAAAAGTGGTTTTTCAGCACCAACACAAGTGCGAAAAGTGGTTTTTCAACACTAACACAAGTGCGAAAAGTGGTTTTTCAACACTATCACAACTGCAAAAAGTGTTTTTTCCACACTAATACAAGTGCAAAAGTGGTTTCCTGCACCAACACAAGTGCGAAAAGTGGTTTTTCAACACTAACACAAGTGCGAAAAGTGTTTTTTCCACACTAATACAAGTGCAAAAGTGGCTTCCTGCACCAACACAAGTGCGAAAAGTGGTTTTTCAACACTAACACAAGTGCGAAAAGTGGTTTTTCAACACTAACACAAGTGCGAAAAGTGTTTTTTCCACACTAATACAAGTGCAAAAGTGGTTTCCTGCACCAACACAAGTGCGAAAAGTGGTTTTTCAACACTAACACAAGTGCGAAAAGTGGTTTTTCAACACTAACACAAGTGCGAAAAGTGTTTTTTCCACACTAATACAAGTGCAAAATTGGTTTCCTGCACCAACACAAGTGCGAAAAGTGGTTTTTCAACACTAACACAAGTGCGAAAAGTGGTTTTTCAACACTAACACAAGTGCGAAAAGTCGTATTTCAACACTAACACAAGTGCGAAAAGTGGTTTTTCAACACTAACACAAGTGCGAAAAGTGTTTTTTCCACACTAATACAAGTGCGAAAAGTCGTATTTCAACACTAACACAAGTGCGAAAAGTGGTTTTTCAACACTAACACAAGTGCGAAAAGTGTTTTTTCCACACTAATACAAGTGCAAAAGTGGTTTCCTGCACCAACACAAGTGCGAAAAGTGGTTTTTCAACACTAACACAAGTGCGAAAAGTGGTTTTTCAACACTAACACAAGTGCGAAAAGTGGTTTTTCAACACTAACACAAGTGCGAAAAGTGTTTTTTCCACACTAATACAAGTGCAAAAGTGGTTTCCTGCAACAACACAAGTGCGAAAAGTGGTTTTTCAACACTAACACAAGTGCGAAAAGTGGTTTTTCAACACTAACACAAGTGCGAAAAGTGTTTTTTCCACACTAATACAAGTGCAAAAGTGGTTTCCTGCACCAACACAAGTGCGAAAAGTGGTTTTTCAACACTAACACAAGTGCGAAAAGTGGTTTTTCAACACTAACAAAAGTGCGAAAAGTGGTTTTTCAACACTAACACAAGTGCGAAAAGTGTTTTTTCCACACTAATACAAGTGCAAAAGTGGTTTCCTGCACCAACACAAGTGCGAAAAGTGGTTTTTCAACACTAACACAAGTGCGAAAAGTGGTTTATCAACAATAACACAAGTGCGAAAAGTGGTTTTTCAACACTAACACAAGTGCGAAAAGTGGTTTTTCAACACTAACACAAGTGCGAAAAGTGTTTTTTCCACACTAATAAAAGTGCAAAAGTGGTTTCCTGCACCAACACAAGTGCAAAAAGTGGTTTTTCAACACTAACACAAGTGCGAAAAGTGGTTTTTCAACACTAACACAAGTGCGAAAAGTGTTTTTTCCACACTAATACAAGTGCAAAAGTGGTTTCCTGCACCAACACAAGTGCGAAAAGTGGTTTTTCAACACAAACACAAGTGCGAAAAGTGGTTTTTCAACACTAACACAAGTGCGAAAAGTATTTTTTCCACACTAATACAAGTGCAAAAGTGGTTTCCTGCACAAACACAAGTGTGAAAAGTGGTTTTTCAGCACCAACACAAGTGCGAAAAGTGGTTTTTCAACACTAACACAAGTGCGAAAAGTGGTTTTTCAACACTATCACAACTGCAAAAAGTGTTTTTTCCACACTAATACAAGTGCAAAAGTGGTTTCCTGCACCAACACAAGTGCGAAAAGTGGTTTTTCAACACTAACACAAGTGCGAAAAGTGTTTTTTCCACACTAATACAAGTGCAAAAGTGGTTTCCTGCAACAACACAAGTGCGAAAAGTGGTTTTTCAACACTAACACAAGTGCGAAAAGTGGTTTTTCAACACTAACACAAGTGCGAAAAGTGTTTTTTCCACACTAATACAAGTGCAAAAGTGGTTTCCTGCACCAACACAAGTGCGAAAAGTGGTTTTTCAACACAAACACAAGTGCGAAAAGTGGTTTTTCAACACTAACACAAGTGCGAAAAGTATTTTTTCCACACTAATACAAGTGCAAAAGTGGTTTCCTGCACAAACACAAGTGTGAAAAGTGGTTTTTCAGCACCAACACAAGTGCGAAAAGTGGTTTTTCAACACTAACACAAGTGCGAAAAGTGGTTTTTCAACACTATCACAACTGCAAAAAGTGTTTTTTCCACACTAATACAAGTGCAAAAGTGGTTTCCTGCACCAACACAAGTGCGAAAAGTGGTTTTTCAACACTAACACAAGTGCGAAAAGTGTTTTTTCCACACTAATACAAGTGCAAAAGTGGCTTCCTGCACCAACACAAGTGCGAAAAGTGGTTTTTCAACACTAACACAAGTGCGAAAAGTGGTTTTTCAACACTAACACAAGTGCGAAAAGTGTTTTTTCCACACTAATACAAGTGCAAAAGTGGTTTCCTGCACCAACACAAGTGCGAAAAGTGGTTTTTCAACACTAACACAAGTGCGAAAAGTGGTTTTTCAACACTAACACAAGTGCGAAAAGTGTTTTTTCCACACTAATACAAGTGCAAAATTGGTTTCCTGCACCAACACAAGTGCGAAAAGTGGTTTTTCAACACTAACACAAGTGCGAAAAGTGGTTTTTCAACACTAACACAAGTGCGAAAAGTCGTTTTTCAACACTAACACAAGTGCGAAAAGTGGTTTTTCAACACTAACACAAGTGCGAAAAGTGTTTTTTCCACACTAATACAAGTGCAAAAGTGGTTTCCTGCACCAACACAAGTGCGAAAAGTGGTTTTTCAACACTAACACAAGTGCGAAAAGTGGTTTTTCAACACTAACACAAGTGCGAAAAGTGGTTTTTCAACACTAACACAAGTGCGAAAAGTGTTTTTTCCACACTAATACAAGTGCAAAAGTGGTTTCCTGCAACAACACAAGTGCGAAAAGTGGTTTTTCAACACTAACACAAGTGCGAAAAGTGGTTTTTCAACACTAACACAAGTGCGAAAAGTGTTTTTTCCACACTAATACAAGTGCAAAAGTGGTTTCCTGCACCAACACAAGTGCGAAAAGTGGTTTTTCAACACTAACACAAGTGCGAAAAGTGGTTTTTCAACACTAACAAAAGTGCGAAAAGTGGTTTTTCAACACTAACACAAGTGCGAAAAGTGTTTTTTCCACACTAATACAAGTGCAAAAGTGGTTTCCTGCACCAACACAAGTGCGAAAAGTGGTTTTTCAACACTAACACAAGTGCGAAAAGTGGTTTATCAACAATAACACAAGTGCGAAAAGTGGTTTTTCAACACTAACACAAGTGCGAAAAGTGGTTTTTCAACACTAACACAAGTGCGAAAAGTGTTTTTTCCACACTAATAAAAGTGCAAAAGTGGTTTCCTGCACAAACACAAGTGCAAAAAGTGGTTTTTCAACACTAACACAAGTGCGAAAAGTGGTTTTTCAACACTAACACAAGTGCGAAAAGTGTTTTTTCCACACTAATACAAGTGCAAAAGTGGTTTCCTGCACCAACACAAGTGCGAAAAGTGGTTTTTCAACACAAACACAAGTGCGAAAAGTGGTTTTTCAACACTAACACAAGTGCGAAAAGTATTTTTTCCACACTAATACAAGTGCAAAAGTGGTTTCCTGCATAAACACAAGTGTGAAAAGTGGTTTTTCAGCACCAACACAAGTGCGAAAAGTGGTTTTTCAACACTAACACAAGTGCGAAAAGTGGTTTTTCAACACTATCACAACTGCAAAAAGTGTTTTTTCCACACTAATACAAGTGCAAAAGTGGTTTCCTGCACCAACACAAGTGCGAAAAGTGGTTTTTCAACACTAACACAAGTGCGAAAAGTGTTTTTTCCACACTAATACAAGTGCAAAAGTGGCTTCCTGCACCAACACAAGTGCGAAAAGTGGTTTTTCAACACTAACACAAGTGCGAAAAGTGGTTTTTCAACACTAACACAAGTGCGAAAAGTGTTTTTTCCACACTAATACAAGTGCAAAAGTGGTTTCCTGCACCAACACAAGTGCGAAAAGTGGTTTTTCAACACTAACACAAGTGCGAAAAGTGGTTTATCAACACTAACACAAGTGCGAAAAGTGTTTTTTCCACACTAATACAAGTGCAAAATTGGTTTCCTGCACCAACACAAGTGCGAAAAGTGGTTTTTCAACACTAACACAAGTGCGAAAAGTGGTTTTTCAACACTAACACAAGTGCGAAAAGTCGTTTTTCAACACTAACACAAGTGCGAAAAGTGGTTTTTCAACACTAACACAAGTGCGAAAAGTGTTTTTTCCACACTAATACAAGTGCAAAAGTGGTTTCCTGCACCAACACAAGTGCGAAAAGTGGTTTTTCAACACTAACACAAGTGCGAAAAGTGGTTTTTCAACACTAACACAAGTGCGAAAAGTGGTTTTTCAACACTAACACAAGTGCGAAAAGTGTTTTTTCCACACTAATACAAGTGCAAAAGTGGTTTCCTGCAACAACACAAGTGCGAAAAGTGGTTTTTCAACACTAACACAAGTGCGAAAAATGGTTTTTCAACACTAACACAAGGGCGAAAAGTGCTTTTTCAACACTAACACAAGTGCGAAAAGTGGTTTTTCAACACTAACACAAGTGCGAAAAGTGGTTTTTCAACACTAACAAAAGTGCGAAAAGTGGTTTTTCAACACTAACACAAGTGCGAAAAGTGTTTTTTCCACACTAATACAAGTGCAAAAGTGGTTTCCTGCACCAACACAAGTGCGAAAAGTGGTTTTTCAACACTAACACAAGTGCGAAAAGTGGTTTATCAACAATAACACAAGTGCGAAAAGTGGTTTTTCAACACTAACACAAGTGCGAAAAGTGGTTTTTCAACACTAACACAAGTGCGAAAAGTGTTTTTTCCACACTAATAAAAGTGCAAAAGTGGTTTCCTGCACCAACACAAGTGCAAAAAGTGGTTTTTCAACACTAACACAAGTGCGAAAAGTGGTTTTTCAACACTAACACAAGTGCGAAAAGTGTTTTTTCCACACTAATACAAGTGCAAAAGTGGTTTCCTGCACCAACACAAGTGCGAAAAGTGGTTTTTCAACACAAACACAAGTGCGAAAAGTGGTTTTTCAACACTAACACAAGTGCGAAAAGTATTTTTTCCACACTAATACAAGTGCAAAAGTGGTTTCCTGCACAAACACAAGTGTGAAAAGTGGTTTTTCAGCACCAACACAAGTGCGAAAAGTGGTTTTTCAACAATAACACAAGTGCGAAAAGTGGTTTTTCAACACTATCACAACTGCAAAAAGTGTTTTTTCCACACTAATACAAGTGCAAAAGTGGTTTCCTGCACCAACACAAGTGCGAAAAGTGGTTTTTCAACACTAACACAAGTGCGAAAAGTGTTTTTTCCACACTAATACAAGTGCAAAAGTGGCTTCCTGCACCAACACAAGTGCGAAAAGTGGTTTTTCAACACTAACACAAGTGCGAAAAGTGGTTTTTCAACACTAACACAAGTGCGAAAAGTGTTTTTTCCACACTAATACAAGTGCAAAAGTGGTTTCCTGCACCAACACAAGTGCGAAAAGTGGTTTTTCAACACTAACACAAGTGCGAAAAGTGGTTTTTCAACACTAACACAAGTGCGAAAAGTGTTTTTTCCACACTAATACAAGTGCAAAATTGGTTTCCTGCACCAACACAAGTGCGAAAAGTGGTTTTTCAACACTAACACAAGTGCGAAAAGTGGTTTTTCAACACTAACACAAGTGCGAAAAGTCGTTTTTCAACACTAACACAAGTGCGAAAAGTGGTTTTTCAATACTAACACAAGTGCGAAAAGTGTTTTTTCCACACTAATACAAGTGCAAAAGTGGTTTCCTGCACCAACACAAGTGCGAAAAGTGGTTTTTCAACACTAACACAAGTGCGAAAAGTGGTTTTTCAACACTAACACAAGTGCGAAAAGTGGTTTTTCAACACTAACACAAGTGCGAAAAGTGTTTTTTCCACACTAATACAAGTGCAAAAGTGGTTTCCTGCAACAACACAAGTGCGAAAAGTGGTTTTTCAACACTAACACAAGTGCGAAAAGTGGTTTTTCAACACTAACACAAGTGCGAAAAGTGTTTTTTCCACACTAATACAAGTGCGAAAGTGGTTTCCTGCACCAACACAAGTGCGAAACGTGGTTTTTCAACACTAACACAAGTGCGAAAAGTGGTTTTTCAACACTAACACAAGTGCGAAAATTGTTTTTTCCACACTAATACAAGTGCAAAAGTGGTTTCCTGCACCAACACAAGTTGGAAAAGTGGTTTTTCAATGCTAACACAAGTGCGAAAAGTGTTTTTCCACACAAATACAAGTGCAAAAGTGGTTTCTTGCACCAACACAAGTGCGAAAAGTGGTTTTTCAACACTAACACAAGTGCGAAAAGTGGTTTTTCAACACTAACACAAGTGCGAAAAGTGTTTTTTCCACACTAATACAAGTGCAAAAGTGGTTTCCTGCACCAACACAAGTGCGAAAAGTGGTTTTTCAACACTAACACAAGTGCGAAAAGTGGTTTTTCAACACTAACACAAGTGCAAAAAGTGGTTTTTCAACACTAACACAAGTGCGAAAAGTGTTTTTTTCACACTAATACAAGTGCAAAAGTGGTTTCCTGCACCAACACAGGTGTGAAAAGTGGTTTTTCAACACCAACACAAGTGCGAAAAGTGGTTTTTCAACACTAACACAAGTGCGAAAAGTGGTTTTCAACACTATCACAAGTGCAAAAAGTGTTTTTTCCACACTAATACAAGTGCAAAAGTGGTTTCCTGCACCAACACAAGAGCGAAAAGTGGTTTTTCAACACTAACACAAGTGCGAAAAGTGTTTTTCCCACACTAATACAAGTGCAAAAGTGGCTTCCTGCACCAACACAAGTGCGAAAAGTGGTTTTTCAACACTAACACAAGTGCAAAAAGTGGTTTTTCAACACTAACACAAGTGCGAAAAGTGTTTTTTCCACACTAATACAAGTGCAAAAGTGGTTTCCTGCACCAACACAAGTGCGAAAAGTGGTTTTTCAACACTAACACAAGTGCGAAAAGTGGTTTTTCAACACTAACACAAGTGCGAAAAGTGTTTTTTCCACACTAATACAAGTGCAAAAGTGGTTTCCTGCACCAACACAAGTGCGAAAAGTGGTTTTTCATCACTAACACAAGTGCGAAAAGTGTTTTTTCCACACTAATACAAGTGCAAAAGTGGTTTCCTGCACCAACACAAGTGCGAAAAGTGGTTTTTCAACACTAACACAAGTGCGAAAAGTGGTTTTTCAACACTAACACAAGTGCGCAAAGTGTTTTTTCCACACTAATACAAGTGCAAAAGTGGTTTCCTGGACCAACTCAAGTACGAAAAGTGGTTTTTCAACACTAACACAAGTGTGAAAAGTGGTTTTTCAACACTAACACAAGTGCGAAAAGTATTTTTTCCACACTAAAACAAGTGCAAAAGTGGTTTCCTGCACCAACACAAGTGCGAAAAGTGGTTTTTCAACACTAACACAAGTGCAAAAAGTGGTTTTTCAACACTAACACAAGTGCAAAAAGTGGTTTTTCAACACTAACACAAGTGCGAAAAGTGTTTTTTCCACACTAATACAAGTGCAAAAGTGGTTTCCTGCACCAACACAAGTGCGAAAAGTGGTTTTTCAACACTAACACAAGTGCGAAAAGTGGTTTTTCAACACTAACACAAGTGCGAAAAGTGTTTTCCACACTAATACAAGTGCAAAAGTGATTTCCTGCACCAACACAAGTGCGAAAAGTGGTTTTTCAGCACTAACACAAGTGCGAAAAGTGGTTTTTCAAAACTAACACAAGTGCGAAAAGTGTTTTTTCCACATTAATACAAGTGCAAAAGTGGTTTCCTGCACCAACACAAGTGCGAAAAGTGGTTTTTCAACACTAACACAAGTGCGAAAAGTGGTTTTTCAACACTAACACAAGTGCGAAAAGTGGTTTTTCAACACTAACACAAGTGCGAAAAGTGTTTTTTCCACACTAATACAAGTGCAAAAGTGGTTTCCTGCACCAACACAAGTGCGAAAAGTGGTTTTTCAACACTAACACAAGTGCGAAAAGTGGTTTTTCAACACTAACACAAGTGCGAAAAGTGTTTTTTCCACACTAATACAAGTGCAAAAGTGGTTTCCTGCACCAACACAAGTGCGAAAAGTGGTTTTTCAACACAAACACAAGTGCGAAAAGTGGTTTTTCAACACTAACACAAGTGCGAAAAGTATTTTTTCCACACTAATACAAGTGCAAAAGTGGTTTCCTGCACAAACACAAGTGTGAAAAGTGGTTTTTCAACACCAACACAAGTGCGAAAAGTGGTTTTTCAACACTAACACAAGTGCGAAAAGTGGTTTTTCAACACTATCACAAGTGCAAAAAGTGTTTTTTCCACACTAATACAAGTGCAAAAGTGGTTTCCTGCACCAACACAATTGCGAAAAGTGGTTTTTCAATACTAACACAAGTGCGAAAAGTGTTTTTTCCACACTAATACAAGTGCAAAAGTGGCTTCCTGCACCAACACAAGTGCGAAAAGTGGTTTTTCAACACTAACACAAGTGCAAAAAGTGGTTTTTCAACACTAACGCAAGTGCGAAAAGTGTTTTTTCCACACTAATACAAGTGCAAAAGTGGTTTCCTGCACCAACACAAGTGCGAAAACTGGTTTTTCAACACTAACACAAGTGCGAAAAGTGGTTTTTCAACACTAACACAAGTGGGAAAAGTGGTTTTTCAACACTAACACAAGTGCGAAAAGTGGTTTTTCAACACTAACACAAGTGCGAAAAGTGTTTTTTCCACACTAATACAAGTGCAAAAGTGGTTTCCTGCACCAACACAAGTGCGAAAAGTGGTTTTTCATCACTAACACAAGTGCGAAAAGTGGTTTTTCAACACTAACACAAGTGCGAAAAGTGTTTTTTCCACACTAATACAAGTGCAAAAGTGGTTTCCTGCACCAACACAAGTGCGAAAAGTGGTTTTTCAACACTAACACAAGTGCGAAAAGTGGTTTTTCAACACTAACACAAGTGCGCAAAGTGTTTTTTCCACACTAATACAAGTGCAAAAGTGGTTTCCTGCACCAACTCAAGTGCGAAAAGTGGTTTTTCAACACTAACACAAGTGTCAAAAGTGGTTTTTCAACACTAACACTAGTGCGAAAAGTATTTTTTCCACACTAAAACAAGTGCAAAAGTGGTTTCCTGCACCAACACAAGTGCGAAAAGTGGTGTTTCAACACTAACACAAGTTCAAAAAGTGGTTTTTCAACACTAACACAAGTGCGAAAAGTGGTTTTTCAACACTAACACAAGTGTGAAAAGTGTTTTTTCCACACTAATACAAGTGCAAAAGTGGTTTCCTGCACCAACACAAGTGCGAAAAGTGGTTTTTCAACACTAACACAAGTGCGAAAAGTGGTTTTTCAACACTAACACAAGTGCGAAAAGTGTTTTTCCACACTAATACAAGTGCAAAAGTGGTTTCCTGCACCAACACAAGTGCGAAAAGTGGTTTTTCAACACTAACACAAGTGCGAAAAGTGGTTTTTCAAAACTAACACAAGTGCGAAAAGTGTTTTTTCCACATTAATACAAGTGCAAAAGTGGTTTCCTGCACCAACGCAAGTGCGAAAAGTGGTTTTTCAACACTAACACAAGTGCGAAAAGTGGTTTTTCAACACTAACACAAGTGCAAAAAGTGGTTTTTCAACACTAACACAAGTGCGAAAAGTGTTTTTTCCACACTAATACAAGTGCAAAAGTGGTTTCCTGCACCAACACAAGTGCGAAAAGTGGTTTTTCAACACTAACACAAGTGCGAAAAGTGGTTTTTCAACACTAACACAAGTGCGAAAAGTGTTTTTTCCACACTAATACAAGTGCAAAAGTGGTTTCCTGCACCAACACAAGTGCGAAAAGTGGTTTTTCAACACAAACACAAGTGCGAAAAGTGGTTTTTCAACACTAACACAAGTGCGAAAAGTATTTTTTCCACACTAATACAAGTGCAAAAGTGGTTTCCTGCACCAACACAAGTGCGAAAAGTGGTTTTTCAACACTAACACAAGTGGGAAAAGTGGTTTTTCAACACAAACACAAGTGCGAAAAGTGGTTTTTCAACACTAACACAAGTGCAAAAAGTGTTTTTTCCACACTAATACAAGTGCAAAAGTGGTTTCCTGCACCAACACAAGTGCGAAAAGTGGTTTTTCAACACTAACACAAGTGCGAAAAGTGGTTTTTCAACACTAACACAAGTGCGAAAAGTGTTTTTTCCACACTAATACAAGTGCAAAAGTGGTTTCCTGCACCAACACAAGTGCGAAAAGTGGTTTTTCAACACTAACACAAGTGCGAAAAGTGGTTTTTCAACACTAACAAAAGTGCGAAAAGTGGTTTTTCAACACTAACACAAGTGCGAAAAGTGTTTTTTCCACACTAATACAAGTGCAAAAGTGGTTTCCTGCACCAACACAAGTGCGAAAAGTGGTTTTTCAACACTAACACAAGTGCGAAAAGTGGTTTATCAACAATAACACAAGTGCGAAAAGTGGTTTTTCAACACTAACACAAGTGCGAAAAGTGGTTTTTCAACACTAACACAAGTGCGAAAAGTGTTTTTTCCACACTAATACAAGTGCAAAAGTGGTTTCCTGCACCAACACAAGTGCAAAAAGTGGTTTTTCAACACTAACACAAGTGCGAAAAGTGGTTTTTCAACACTAACACAAGTGCGAAAAGTGTTTTTTCCACACTAATACAAGTGCAAAAGTGGTTTCCTGCACCAACACAAGTGCGAAAAGTGGTTTTTCAACACAAACACAAGTGCGAAAAGTGGTTTTTCAACACTAACACAAGTGCGAAAAGTATTTTTTCCACACTAATACAAGTGCAAAAGTGGTTTCCTGCACAAACACAAGTGTGAAAAGTGGTTTTTCAGCACCAACACAAGTGCGAAAAGTGGTTTTTCAACACTAACACAAGTGCGAAAAGTGGTTTTTCAACACTATCACAACTGCAAAAAGTGTTTTTTCCACACTAATACAAGTGCAAAAGTGGTTTCCTGCACCAACACAAGTGCGAAAAGTGGTTTTTCAACACTAACACAAGTGCGAAAAGTGTTTTTTCCACACTAATACAAGTGCAAAAGTGGCTTCCTGCACCAACACAAGTGCGAAAAGTGGTTTTTCAACACTAACACAAGTGCGAAAAGTGGTTTTTCAACACTAACACAAGTGCGAAAAGTGTTTTTTCCACACTAATACAAGTGCAAAAGTGGTTTCCTGCACCAACACAAGTGCGAAAAGTGGTTTTTCAACACTAACACAAGTGCGAAAAGTGGTTTTTCAACACTAACACAAGTGGGAAAAGTGGTTTTTCAACACTAACACAAGTGCGAAAAGTGGTTTTTCAACACTAACACAAGTGCGAAAAGTGTTTTTTCCACACTAATACAAGTGCAAAAGTGGTTTCCTGCACCAACACAAGTGCGAAAAGTGGTTTTTCATCACTAACACAAGTGCGAAAAGTGGTTTTTCAACACTAACACAAGTGCGAAAAGTGTTTTTTCCACACTAATACAAGTGCAAAAGTGGTTTCCTGCACCAACACAAGTGCGAAAAGTGGTTTTTCAACACTAACACAAGTGCGCAAAGTGTTTTTTCCACACTAATACAAGTGCAAAAGTGGTTTCCTGCACCAACTCAAGTGCGAAAAGTGGTTTTTCAACACTAACACAAGTGTGAAAAGTGGTTTTTCAACACTAACACAAGTGCGAAAAGTATTTTTTCCACACTAAAACAAGTGCAAAAGTGGTTTCCTGCACCAACACAAGTGCGAAAAATGGTTTTTCAACACTAACACAAGTTCAAAAAGTGGTTTTTCAACACTAACACAAGTGCGAAAAGTGGTTTTTCAACACTAACACAAGTGCGAAAAGTGTTTTTTCCACACTAATACAAGTGCAAAATTGGTTTCCTGCACCAACACAAGTGCGAAAAGTGGTTTTTCAACACTAACACAAGTGCGAAAAGTGGTTTTTCAACACTAACACAAGTGCGAAAAGTCGTTTTTCAACACTAACACAAGTGCGAAAAGTGGTTTTTCAACACTAACACAAGTGCGAAAAGTGTTTTTTCCACACTAATACAAGTGCAAAAGTGGTTTCCTGCACCAACACAAGTGCGAAAAGTGGTTTTTCAACACTAACACAAGTGCGAAAAGTGTTTTTTCAACACTAACACAAGTGCGAAAAGTGGTTTTTCAACACTAACACAAGTGCGAAAAGTGTTTTTTCCACACTAATACAAGTGCAAAAGTGGTTTCCTGCAACAACACAAGTGCGAAAAGTGGTTTTTCAACACTAACACAAGTGCGAAAAGTGGTTTTTCAACACTAACACAAGTGCGAAAAGTGTTTTTTCCACACTAATACAAGTGCGAAAGTGGTTTCCTGCACCAACACAAGTGCGAAACGTGGTTTTTCAACACTAACACAAGTGCGAAAAGTGGTTTTTCAACACTAACACAAGTGCGAAAATTGTTTTTTCCACACTAATACAAGTGCAAAAGTGGTTTCCTGCACCAACACAAGTTGGAAAAGTGGTTTTTCAATGCTAACACAAGTGCGAAAAGTGTTTTTTCCACACAAATACAAGTGCAAAAGTGGTTTCTTGCACCAACACAAGTGTGAAAAGTGGTTTTTCAACACTAACACAAGTGCGAAAAGTGGTTTTTCAACACTAACACAAGTGCGAAAAGTGTTTTTTCCACACTAATACAAGTGCAAAAGTGGTTTCCTGCACCAACACAAGTGCGAAAAGTGGTTTTTCAACACTAACACAAGTGCGAAAAGTGGTTTTTCAACACTAACACAAGTGCAAAAAGTGGTTTTTCAACACTAACACAAGTGCGAAAAGTGTTTTTTCCACACTAATACAAGTGCAAAAGTGGTTTCCTGCACCAACACAAGTGTGAAAAGTGGTTTTTCAACACCAACACAAGTGCGAAAAGTGGTTTTTCAACACTAACACAAGTGCGAAAAGTGGTTTTTCAACACTATCACAAGTGCAAAAAGTGTTTTTTCCACACTAATACAAGTGCAAAAGTGGTTTCCTGCACCAACACAAGTGCGAATAGTGGTTTTTCAACACTAACACAAGTGCGAAAAGTGTTTTTTCCACACTAATACAAGTGCAAAAGTGGCTTCCTGCACCAACACAAGTGCGAAAAGTGGTTTTTCAACACTAACACAAGTGCGAAAAGTGGTTTTTCAACACTAACACAAGTGCGAAAAGTGTTTTTTCCACACTAATACAAGTGCAAAAGTGGTTTCCTGCACCAACACAAGTGCGAAAAGTGGTTTTTCAACACTAACACAAGTGCGAAAAGTGGTTTTTCAACACTAACACAAGTGCGAAAAGTGTTTTTTCCACACTAATACAAGTGCAAAAGTGGTTTCCTGCACCAACACAAGTGCGAAAAGTGGTTTTTCATCACTAACACAAGTGCGAAAAGTGATTTTTCAACACTAACAAAAGTGCGAAAAGTGTTTTTTCCACACTAATACAAGTGCAAAAGTGGTTTCCTGCACCAACACAAGTGCGAAAAGTGGTTTTTCAACACTAACACAAGTGCGAAAAGTGGTTTTTCAACACTAACACAAGTGCGCAAAGTGTTTTTTCCACACTAATACAAGTGCAAAAGTGGTTTCCTGGACCAACTCAAGTACGAAAAGTGGTTTTTCAACACTAACACAAGTGCGAAAAGTGGTTTTTCAACACTAACACAAGTGGGAAAAGTGGTTTTTCAACACTAACACAAGTGCGAAAAGTGGTTTTTCAACACTAACACAAGTGCGAAAAGTGTTTTTTCCACACTAATACAAGTGCAAAAGTGGTTTCCTGCACCAACACAAGTGCGAAAAGTGGTTTTTCAACACTAACACAAGTGCGAAAAGTGGTTTTTCAACACTAACACAAGTGCGAAAAGTGTTTTTTCCACACTAATACAAGTGCAAAAGTGGTTTCCTGCACCAACACAAGTGCGAAAAGTGGTTTTTCAACACAAACACAAGAGCGAAAAGTGGTTTTTCAACACTAACACAAGTGCGAAAAGTATTTTTTCCACACTAATACAAGTGCAAAAGTGGTTTCCTGCACCAACACAAGTGTGAAAAGTGGTTTTTCAACACCAACACAAGTGCGAAAAGTGGTTTTTCAACACTAACACAAGTGCGAAAAGTGGTTTTTCAACACTATCACAAGTGCAAAAAGTGTTTTTTCCACACTAATACAAGTGCAAAAGTGGTTTCCTGCACCAACACAAGTGCGAAAAGTGGTTTTTCAACACTAACACAAGTGCGAAAAGTGTTTTTTCCACACTAATACAAGTGCAAAAGTGGCTTCCTGCACCAACACAAGTGCGAAAAGTGGTTTTTCAACACTAACACAAGTGCGAAAAGTGGTTTTTCAACACTAACACAAGTGCGAAAAGTGTTTTTTCCACACTAATACAAGTGCAAAAGTGGTTTCCTGCACCAACACAAGTGCGAAAAGTGGTTTTTCAACACTAACACAAGTGCGAAAAGTGGTTTTTCAACACTAACACAAGTGGGAAAAGTGGTTTTTCAACACTAACACAAGTGCGAAAAGTGGTTTTTCAACACTAACACAAGTGCGAAAAGTGTTTTTTCCACACTAATACAAGTGCAAAAGTGGTTTCCTGCACCAACACAAGTGCAAAAAGTGGTTTTTCATCACTAACACAAGTGCGAAAAGTGGTTTTTCAACACTAACACAAGTGCGAAAAGTGTTTTTTCCACACTAATACAAGTGCAAAAGTGGTTTCCTGCACCAACACAAGTGCGAAAAGTGGTTTTTCAACACTAACACAAGTGCGAAAAGTGGTTTTTCAAAACTAACACAAGTGCGAAAAGTGGTTTTTCAACACTAACACAAGTGCGAAAAGTGGTTTTTCAACACTAACACAAGTGCGAAAAGTGGTTTTTCAACACTAACACAAGTGCGAAAAGTGTTTTTTCCACACTAATACAAGTGCAAAAGTGGTTTCCTGCACCAACACAAGTGCGAAAAGTGGTTTTTCAACACTAACACAAGTGCGAAAAGTGGTTTTTCAACACTAACACAAGTGCGAAAAGTGTTTTTCCACACTAATACAAGTGCAAAAGTGGTTTCCTGCACCAACACAAGTGCGAAAAGTGGTTTTTCAACACTAACACAAGTGCGAAAAGTGGTTTTTCAAAACTAACACAAGTGCGAAAAGTGTTTTTTCCACATTAATACAAGTGCAAAAGTGGTTTCCTGCACCAACACAAGTGCGAAAAGTGGTTTTTCAACACTAACACAAGTGCGAAAAGTGGTTTTTCAAAACTAACACAAGTGCGAAAAGTGTTTTTTCCACATTAATACAAGTGCAAAAGTGGTTTCCTGCACCAACACAAGTGCGAAAAGTGGTTTTTCAACACTAACACAAGTGCGAAAAGTGGTTTTTCAACACTAACACAAGTGCGAAAAGTGGTTTTTCAACACTAACACAAGTGCGAAAAGTGTTTTTTCCACACTAATACAAGTGCAAAAGTGGTTTCCTGCACCAACACAAGTGCGAAAAGTGGTTTTTCAACACTAACACAAGTGCGAAAAGTGGTTTTTCAACACTAATACAAGTGCGAAAAGTGTTTTTTCCACACTAATATAAGTGCAAAAGTGGTTTCCTGCACCAACACAAGTGCGAAAAGTGGTTTTTCAACACTAACACAAGTGCGAAAAGTGGTTTTTCAACACTAACACAAGTGCGAAAAGTGGTTTTTCAACACTAACACAAGTGCGAAAAGTGTTTTTTCCACACTAATACAAGTGCAAAAGTGGTTTCCTGCACCAACACAAGTGCGAAAAGTGGTTTTTCAACACTAACACAAGTGCGAAAAGTGGTTTATCAACAATAACACAAGTGCGAAAAGTGGTTTTTCAACACTAACACAAGTGCGAAAAGTGGTTTTTCAACACTAACACAAGTGCGAAAAGTGGTTTTTCAACACTAACACAAGTGCAAAAAGTGTTTTTTCCACACTAATACAAGTGCAAAAGTGGCTTCCTGCACCAACACAAGTGCGAAAAGTGGTTTTTCAACACTAACACAAGTGCGAAAAGTGGTTTTTCAACACTAACACAAGTGCGAAAAGTGTTTTTTCCACACTAATACAAGTGCAAAAGTGGTTTCCTGCACCAACACAAGTGCGAAAAGTGGTTTTTCAACACTAACACAAGTGCGAAAAGTGGTTTTTCAACACTAACAAAAGTGCGAAAAGTGGTTTTTCAACACTAACACAAGTGCGAAAAGTGTTTTTTCCACACTAATACAAGTGCAAAAGTGGTTTCCTGCACCAACACAAGTGCGAAAAGTGGTTTTTCAACACTAACACAAGTGCGAAAAGTGGTTTATCAACAATAACACAAGTGCGAAAAGTGGTTTTTCAACACTAACACAAGTGCAAAAAGTGGTTTTTCAACACTAACACAAGTGCGAAAAGTGTTTTTTCCACACTAATACAAGTGCAAAAGTGGTTTCCTGCACCAACACAAGTGCAAAAAGTGGTTTTTCAACACTAACACAAGTGCGAAAAGTGGTTTTTCAACACTAACACAAGTGCGAAAAGTGTTTTTTCCACACTAATACAAGTGCAAAAGTGGTTTCCTGCACCAACACAAGTGCGAAAAGTGGTTTTTCAACACAAACACAAGTGCGAAAAGTGGTTTTTCAACACTAACACAAGTGCGAAAAGTATTTTTTCCACACTAATACAAGTGCAAAAGTGGTTTCCTGCACAAACACAAGTGTGAAAAGTGGTTTTTCAGCACCAACACAAGTGCGAAAAGTGGTTTTTCAACACTAACACAAGTGCGAAAAGTGGTTTTTCAACACTATCACAACTGCAAAAAGTGTTTTTTCCACACTAATACAAGTGCAAAAGTGGTTTCCTGCACCAACACAAGTGCGAAAAGTGGTTTTCAACACTAACACAAGTGCGAAAAGTGTTTTTTCCACACTAATACAAGTGCAAAAGTGGCTTCCTGCACCAACACAAGTGCGAAAAGTGGTTTTTCAACACTAACACAAGTGCGAAAAGTGGTTTTTCAACACTAACACAAGTGCGAAAAGTGTTTTTTCCACACTAATACAAGTGCAAAAGTGGTTTCCTGCACCAACACAAGTGCGAAAAGTGGTTTTTCAACACTAACACAAGTGCGAAAAGTGGTTTTTCAACACTAACACAAGTGGGAAAAGTGGTTTTTCAACACTAACACAAGTGCGAAAAGTGGTTTTTCAACACTAACACAAGTGCGAAAAGTGTTTTTTCCACACTAATACAAGTGCAAAAGTGGTTTCCTGCACCAACACAAGTGCGAAAAGTGGTTTTTCATCACTAACACAAGTGCGAAAAGTGGTTTTTCAACACTAACACAAGTGCGAAAAGTGTTTTTTCCACACTAATACAAGTGCAAAAGTGGTTTCCTGCACCAACACAAGTGCGAAAAGTGGTTTTTCAACACTAACACAAGTGCGCAAAGTGTTTTTTCCACACTAATACAAGTGCAAAAGTGGTTTCCTGCACCAACTCAAGTGCGAAAAGTGGTTTTTCAACACTAACACAAGTGTGAAAAGTGGTTTTTCAACACTAACACAAGTGCGAAAAGTATTTTTTCCACACTAAAACAAGTGCAAAAGTGGTTTCCTGCACCAACACAAGTGCGAAAAATGGTTTTTCAACACTAACACAAGTTCAAAAAGTGGTTTTTCAACACTAACACAAGTGCGAAAAGTGGTTTTTCAACACTAACACAAGTGCGAAAAGTGTTTTTTCCACACTAATACAAGTGCAAAATTGGTTTCCTGCACCAACACAAGTGCGAAAAGTGGTTTTTCAACACTAACACAAGTGCGAAAAGTGGTTTTTCAACACTAACACAAGTGCGAAAAGTCGTTTTTCAACACTAACACAAGTGCGAAAAGTGGTTTTTCAACACTAACACAAGTGCGAAAAGTGTTTTTTCCACACTAATACAAGTGCAAAAGTGGTTTCCTGCACCAACACAAGTGCGAAAAGTGGTTTTTCAACACTAACACAAGTGCGAAAAGTGTTTTTTCAACACTAACACAAGTGCGAAAAGTGGTTTTTCAACACTAACACAAGTGCGAAAAGTGTTTTTTCCACACTAATACAAGTGCAAAAGTGGTTTCCTGCAACAACACAAGTGCGAAAAGTGGTTTTTCAACACTAACACAAGTGCGAAAAGTGGTTTTTCAACACTAACACAAGTGCGAAAAGTGTTTTTTCCACACTAATACAAGTGCGAAAGTGGTTTCCTGCACCAACACAAGTGCGAAACGTGGTTTTTCAACACTAACACAAGTGCGAAAAGTGGTTTTTCAACACTAACACAAGTGCGAAAATTGTTTTTTCCACACTAATACAAGTGCAAAAGTGGTTTCCTGCACCAACACAAGTTGGAAAAGTGGTTTTTCAATGCTAACACAAGTGCGAAAAGTGTTTTTTCCACACAAATACAAGTGCAAAAGTGGTTTCTTGCACCAACACAAGTGTGAAAAGTGGTTTTTCAACACTAACACAAGTGCGAAAAGTGGTTTTTCAACACTAACACAAGTGCGAAAAGTGTTTTTTCCACACTAATACAAGTGCAAAAGTGGTTTCCTGCACCAACACAAGTGCGAAAAGTGGTTTTTCAACACTAACACAAGTGCGAAAAGTGGTTTTTCAACACTAACACAAGTGCAAAAAGTGGTTTTTCAACACTAACACAAGTGCGAAAAGTGTTTTTTCCACACTAATACAAGTGCAAAAGTGGTTTCCTGCACCAACACAAGTGTGAAAAGTGGTTTTTCAACACCAACACAAGTGCGAAAAGTGGTTTTTCAACACTAACACAAGTGCGAAAAGTGGTTTTTCAACACTATCACAAGTGCAAAAAGTGTTTTTTCCACACTAATACAAGTGCAAAAGTGGTTTCCTGCACCAACACAAGTGCGAATAGTGGTTTTTCAACACTAACACAAGTGCGAAAAGTGTTTTTTCCACACTAATACAAGTGCAAAAGTGGCTTCCTGCACCAACACAAGTGCGAAAAGTGGTTTTTCAACACTAACACAAGTGCGAAAAGTGGTTTTTCAACACTAACACAAGTGCGAAAAGTGTTTTTTCCACACTAATACAAGTGCAAAAGTGGTTTCCTGCACCAACACAAGTGCGAAAAGTGGTTTTTCAACACTAACACAAGTGCGAAAAGTGGTTTTTCAACACTAACACAAGTGCGAAAAGTGTTTTTTCCACACTAATACAAGTGCAAAAGTGGTTTCCTGCACCAACACAAGTGCGAAAAGTGGTTTTTCATCACTAACACAAGTGCGAAAAGTGATTTTTCAACACTAACAAAAGTGCGAAAAGTGTTTTTTCCACACTAATACAAGTGCAAAAGTGGTTTCCTGCACCAACACAAGTGCGAAAAGTGGTTTTTCAACACTAACACAAGTGCGAAAAGTGGTTTTTCAACACTAACACAAGTGCGCAAAGTGTTTTTTCCACACTAATACAAGTGCAAAAGTGGTTTCCTGGACCAACTCAAGTACGAAAAGTGGTTTTTCAACACTAACACAAGTGCGAAAAGTGGTTTTTCAACACTAACACAAGTGGGAAAAGTGGTTTTTCAACACTAACACAAGTGCGAAAAGTGGTTTTTCAACACTAACACAAGTGCGAAAAGTGTTTTTTCCACACTAATACAAGTGCAAAAGTGGTTTCCTGCACCAACACAAGTGCGAAAAGTGGTTTTTCAACACTAACACAAGTGCGAAAAGTGGTTTTTCAACACTAACACAAGTGCGAAAAGTGTTTTTTCCACACTAATACAAGTGCAAAAGTGGTTTCCTGCACCAACACAAGTGCGAAAAGTGGTTTTTCAACACAAACACAAGAGCGAAAAGTGGTTTTTCAACACTAACACAAGTGCGAAAAGTATTTTTTCCACACTAATACAAGTGCAAAAGTGGTTTCCTGCACCAACACAAGTGTGAAAAGTGGTTTTTCAACACCAACACAAGTGCGAAAAGTGGTTTTTCAACACTAACACAAGTGCGAAAAGTGGTTTTTCAACACTATCACAAGTGCAAAAAGTGTTTTTTCCACACTAATACAAGTGCAAAAGTGGTTTCCTGCACCAACACAAGTGCGAAAAGTGGTTTTTCAACACTAACACAAGTGCGAAAAGTGTTTTTTCCACACTAATACAAGTGCAAAAGTGGCTTCCTGCACCAACACAAGTGCGAAAAGTGGTTTTTCAACACTAACACAAGTGCGAAAAGTGGTTTTTCAACACTAACACAAGTGCGAAAAGTGTTTTTTCCACACTAATACAAGTGCAAAAGTGGTTTCCTGCACCAACACAAGTGCGAAAAGTGGTTTTTCAACACTAACACAAGTGCGAAAAGTGGTTTTTCAACACTAACACAAGTGGGAAAAGTGGTTTTTCAACACTAACACAAGTGCGAAAAGTGGTTTTTCAACACTAACACAAGTGCGAAAAGTGTTTTTTCCACACTAATACAAGTGCAAAAGTGGTTTCCTGCACCAACACAAGTGCAAAAAGTGGTTTTTCATCACTAACACAAGTGCGAAAAGTGGTTTTTCAACACTAACACAAGTGCGAAAAGTGTTTTTTCCACACTAATACAAGTGCAAAAGTGGTTTCCTGCACCAACACAAGTGCGAAAAGTGGTTTTTCAACACTAACACAAGTGCGAAAAGTGGTTTTTCAACACTAACACAAGTGCGAAAAGTGGTTTTTCAACACTAACACAAGTGCGAAAAGTGGTTTTTCAACACTAACACAAGTGCGAAAAGTGGTTTTTCAACACTAACACAAGTGCGAAAAGTGTTTTTTCCACACTAATACAAGTGCAAAAGTGGTTTCCTGCACCAACACAAGTGCGAAAAGTGGTTTTTCAACACTAACACAAGTGCGAAAAGTGGTTTTTCAACACTAACACAAGTGCGAAAAGTGTTTTTCCACACTAATACAAGTGCAAAAGTGGTTTCCTGCACCAACACAAGTGCGAAAAGTGGTTTTTCAACACTAACACAAGTGCGAAAAGTGGTTTTTCAAAACTAACACAAGTGCGAAAAGTGTTTTTTCCACATTAATACAAGTGCAAAAGTGGTTTCCTGCACCAACACAAGTGCGAAAAGTGGTTTTTCAACACTAACACAAGTGCGAAAAGTGGTTTTTCAAAACTAACACAAGTGCGAAAAGTGTTTTTTCCACATTAATACAAGTGCAAAAGTGGTTTCCTGCACCAACACAAGTGCGAAAAGTGGTTTTTCAACACTAACACAAGTGCGAAAAGTGGTTTTTCAACACTAACACAAGTGCGAAAAGTGGTTTTTCAACACTAACACAAGTGCGAAAAGTGTTTTTTCCACACTAATACAAGTGCAAAAGTGGTTTCCTGCACCAACACAAGTGCGAAAAGTGGTTTTTCAACACTAACACAAGTGCGAAAAGTGGTTTTTCAACACTAATACAAGTGCGAAAAGTGTTTTTTCCACACTAATATAAGTGCAAAAGTGGTTTCCTGCACCAACACAAGTGCGAAAAGTGGTTTTTCAACACTAACACAAGTGCGAAAAGTGGTTTTTCAACACTAACACAAGTGCGAAAAGTGGTTTTTCAACACTAACACAAGTGCGAAAAGTGTTTTTTCCACACTAATACAAGTGCAAAAGTGGTTTCCTGCACCAACACAAGTGCGAAAAGTGGTTTTTCAACACTAACACAAGTGCGAAAAGTGGTTTATCAACAATAACACAAGTGCGAAAAGTGGTTTTTCAACACTAACACAAGTGCGAAAAGTGGTTTTTCAACACTAACACAAGTGCGAAAAGTGGTTTTTCAACACTAACACAAGTGCGAAAAGTGTTTTTTCCACACTAATACAAGTGCAAAAGTGGCTTCCTGCACCAACACAAGTGCGAAAAGTGGTTTTTCAACACTAACACAAGTGCGAAAAGTGGTTTTTCAACACTAACACAAGTGCGAAAAGTGTTTTTTCCACACTAATACAAGTGCAAAAGTGGTTTCCTGCACCAACACAAGTGCGAAAAGTGGTTTTTCAACACAAACACAAGAGCGAAAAGTGGTTTTTCAACACTAACACAAGTGCGAAAAGTATTTTTTCCACACTAATACAAGTGCAAAAGTGGTTTCCTGCACCAACACAAGTGTGAAAAGTGGTTTTTCAACACCAACACAAGTGCGAAAAGTGGTTTTTCAACACTAACACAAGTGCGAAAAGTGGTTTTTCAACACTATCACAAGTGCAAAAAGTGTTTTTTCCACACTAATACAAGTGCAAAAGTGGTTTCCTGCACCAACACAAGTGCGAAAAGTGGTTTTTCAACACTAACACAAGTGCGAAAAGTGTTTTTTCCACACTAATACAAGTGCAAAAGTGGCTTCCTGCACCAACACAAGTGCGAAAAGTGGTTTTTCAACACTAACACAAGTGCGAAAAGTGGTTTTTCAACACTAACACAAGTGCGAAAAGTGTTTTTTCCACACTAATACAAGTGCAAAAGTGGTTTCCTGCACCAACACAAGTGCGAAAAGTGGTTTTTCAACACTAACACAAGTGCGAAAAGTGGTTTTTCAACACTAACACAAGTGGGAAAAGTGGTTTTTCAACACTAACACAAGTGCGAAAAGTGGTTTTTCAACACTAACACAAGTGCGAAAAGTGTTTTTTCCACACTAATACAAGTGCAAAAGTGGTTTCCTGCACCAACACAAGTGCAAAAAGTGGTTTTTCATCACTAACACAAGTGCGAAAAGTGGTTTTTCAACACTAACACAAGTGCGAAAAGTGTTTTTTCCACACTAATACAAGTGCAAAAGTGGTTTCCTGCACCAACACAAGTGCGAAAAGTGGTTTTTCAACACTAACACAAGTGCGAAAAGTGGTTTTTCAACACTAACACAAGTGCGAAAAGTGGTTTTTCAACACTAACACAAGTGCGAAAAGTGGTTTTTCAACACTAACACAAGTGCGAAAAGTGGTTTTTCAACACTAACACAAGTGCGAAAAGTGTTTTTTCCACACTAATACAAGTGCAAAAGTGGTTTCCTGCACCAACACAAGTGCGAAAAGTGGTTTTTCAACACTAACACAAGTGCGAAAAGTGGTTTTTCAACACTAACACAAGTGCGAAAAGTGTTTTTCCACACTAATACAAGTGCAAAAGTGGTTTCCTGCACCAACACAAGTGCGAAAAGTGGTTTTTCAACACTAACACAAGTGCGAAAAGTGGTTTTTCAAAACTAACACAAGTGCGAAAAGTGTTTTTTCCACATTAATACAAGTGCAAAAGTGGTTTCCTGCACCAACACAAGTGCGAAAAGTGGTTTTTCAACACTAACACAAGTGCGAAAAGTGGTTTTTCAAAACTAACACAAGTGCGAAAAGTGTTTTTTCCACATTAATACAAGTGCAAAAGTGGTTTCCTGCACCAACACAAGTGCGAAAAGTGGTTTTTCAACACTAACACAAGTGCGAAAAGTGGTTTTTCAACACTAACACAAGTGCGAAAAGTGGTTTTTCAACACTAACACAAGTGCGAAAAGTGTTTTTTCCACACTAATACAAGTGCAAAAGTGGTTTCCTGCACCAACACAAGTGCGAAAAGTGGTTTTTCAACACTAACACAAGTGCGAAAAGTGGTTTTTCAACACTAATACAAGTGCGAAAAGTGTTTTTTCCACACTAATATAAGTGCAAAAGTGGTTTCCTGCACCAACACAAGTGCGAAAAGTGGTTTTTCAACACTAACACAAGTGCGAAAAGTGGTTTTTCAACACTAACACAAGTGCGAAAAGTGGTTTTTCAACACTAACACAAGTGCGAAAAGTGTTTTTTCCACACTAATACAAGTGCAAAAGTGGTTTCCTGCACCAACACAAGTGCGAAAAGTGGTTTTTCAACACTAACACAAGTGCGAAAAGTGGTTTATCAACAATAACACAAGTGCGAAAAGTGGTTTTTCAACACTAACACAAGTGCGAAAAGTGGTTTTTCAACACTAACACAAGTGCGAAAAGTGGTTTTTCAACACTAACACAAGTGCGAAAAGTGTTTTTTCCACACTAATACAAGTGCAAAAGTGGCTTCCTGCACCAACACAAGTGCGAAAAGTGGTTTTTCAACACTAACACAAGTGCGAAAAGTGGTTTTTCAACACTAACACAAGTGCGAAAAGTGTTTTTCCACACTAATACAAGTGCAAAAGTGGTTTCCTGCACCAACACAAGTGCGAAAAGTGGTTTTTCAACACTAACACAAGTGCGAAAAGTGGTTTTTCAACACTAACACAAGTGCGAAAAGTGTTTTTTCCACACTAATACAAGTGCAAAAGTGGTTTCCTGCACCAACACAAGTGTGAAAAGTGGTTTTTCAACACTAACACAAGTGCGAAAAGTGGTTTTTCAACAATAACACAAGTGCGAAAAGTCGTTTTTCAACACTAACACAAGTGAGAAAAGTGGTTTTTCAACACTAACACAAGTGCGAAAAGTGTTTTTTCCACACTAATACAAGTGCAAAAGTGGTTTCCTGCACCAACACAAGTGCGAAAAGTGGTTTTTCAACACTAACACAAGTGCGAAAAGTGGTTTTTCAACACTAACACAAGTGCGAAAAGTGGTTTTTCAACACTAACACAAGTGCGAAAAGTGGTTTTTCAACACTAACACAAGTGCGAAAAGTGTTTTTTCCACACTAATACAAGTGCAAAAGTGGTTTCCTGCAACAACACAAGTGCGAAAAGTGGTTTTTCAACACTAACACAAGTGCGAAAAGTGGTTTTTCAACACTAACACAAGTGCGAAAAGTGTTTTTTCCACACTAATACAAGTGCGAAAGTGGTTTCCTGCACCAACACAAGTGCGAAACGTGGTTTTTCAACACTAACACAAGTGCGAAAAGTGGTTTTTCAACACTAACACAAGTGCGAAAATTGTTTTTTCCACACTAATACAAGTGCAAAAGTGGTTTCCTGCACCAACACAAGTTGGAAAAGTGGTTTTTCAATGCTAACACAAGTGCGAAAAGTGTTTTTTCCACACAAATACAAGTGCAAAAGTGGTTTCCTGCACCAACACAAGTGCGAAAAGTGGTTTTTCAACACTAACACAAGTGCGAAAAGTGGTTTTTCAACACTAACACAAGTGCGAAAAGTGGTTTTTCAACACTAACACAAGTGCGAAAAGTGTTTTTTCCACACTAATACAAGTGCAAAAGTGGTTTCCTGCACCAACACAAGTGCGAAAAGTGGTTTTTCAACACAAACACAAGTGCGAAAAGTGGTTTTTCAACACTAACACAAGTGTGAAAAGTATTTTTTCCACACTAATACAAGTGCAAAAGTGGTTTCCTGCACCAACACAAGTGCGAAAGTGGTTTTTCAACACTAACACAAGTGGGAAAAGTGGTTTTTCAACACAAACACAAGTGCGAAAAGTGGTTTTTCAACACTAACACAAGCGCAAAAAGTGTTTTTTCCACACTAATACAAGTGCAAAAGTGGTTTCCTGCACCAACACAAGTGCGAAAAGTGGTTTTTCAACACTAACACAAGTGCGAAAAGTGGTTTTTCAACACTAACACAAGTGCGAAAAGTGTTTTTTCCACACTAATATAAGTGCAAAAGTGGTTTCCTGCACCAACACAAGTGCGAAAAGTGGTTTTTCAACACTAACACAAGTGCGAAAAGTGGTTTTTCAACACTAACACAAGTGCGAAAAGTGGTTTTTCAACACTAACACAAGTGCGAAAAGTGTTTTTTCCACACTAATACAAGTGCAAAAGTGGTTTCCTGCACCAACACAAGTGCGAAAAGTGGTTTTTCAACACTAACACAAGTGCGAAAAGTGGTTTATCAACAATAACACAAGTGCGAAAAGTGGTTTTTCAACACTAACACAAGTGCGAAAAGTGGTTTTTCAACACTAACACAAGTGCGAAAAGTGGTTTTTCAACACTAACACAAGTGCGAAAAGTGTTTTTTCCACACTAATACAAGTGCAAAAGTGGCTTCCTGCACCAACACAAGTGCGAAAAGTGGTTTTTCAACACTAACACAAGTGCGAAAAGTGGTTTTTCAACACTAACACAAGTGCGAAAAGTGTTTTTCCACACTAATACAAGTGCAAAGTGGTTTCCTGCACCAACACAAGTGCGAAAAGTGGTTTTTCAACACTAACACAAGTGCGAAAAGTGGTTTTTCAACACTAACACAAGTGCGAAAAGTGTTTTTTCCACACTAATACAAGTGCAAAAGTGGTTTCCTGCACCAACACAAGTGTGAAAAGTGGTTTTTCAACACTAACACAAGTGCGAAAAGTGGTTTTTCAACACTAACACAAGTGCGAAAAGTCGTTTTTCAACACTAACACAAGTGAGAAAAGTGGTTTTTCAACACTAACACAAGTGCGAAAAGTGTTTTTTCCACACTAATACAAGTGCAAAAGTGGTTTCCTGCACCAACACAAGTGCGAAAAGTGGTTTTTCAACACTAACACAAGTGCGAAAAGTGGTTTTTCAACACTAACACAAGTGCGAAAAGTGGTTTTTCAACACTAACACAAGTGCGAAAAGTGGTTTTTCAACACTAACACAAGTGCGAAAAGTGTTTTTTCCACACTAATACAAGTGCAAAAGTGGTTTCCTGCAACAACACAAGTGCGAAAAGTGGTTTTTCAACACTAACACAAGTGCGAAAAGTGGTTTTTCAACACTAACACAAGTGCGAAAAGTGTTTTTTCCACACTAATACAAGTGCGAAAGTGGTTTCCTGCACCAACACAAGTGCGAAACGTGGTTTTTCAACACTAACACAAGTGCGAAAAGTGGTTTTTCAACACTAACACAAGTGCGAAAATTGTTTTTTCCACACTAATACAAGTGCAAAAGTGGTTTCCTGCACCAACACAAGTTGGAAAAGTGGTTTTTCAATGCTAACACAAGTGCGAAAAGTGTTTTTTCCACACAAATACAAGTGCAAAAGTGGTTTCTTGCACCAACACAAGTGCGAAAAGTGGTTTTTCAACACTAACACAAGTGCGAAAAGTGGTTTTTCAACACTACCACAAGTGCAAAAAGTGTTTTTTCCACACTAATACAAGTGCAAAAGTGGTTTCCTGCACCAACACAAGTGCGAAAAGTGGTTTTTCAACACTAACACAAGTGCGAAAAGTGGTTTTTCAACACTAACACATGTGCAAAAAGTGGTTTTTCAACACTAACACAAGTACGAAAAGTGTTTTTTACACACTAATACAAGTGCAAAAGTGGTTTCCTGCACCAACACAAGTGTGAAAAGTGGTTTTTCAACACTAACACAAGTGCGAAAAGTGGTTTTTCAACACTATCACAAGTGCAAAAAGTGTTTTTTCCACACTAATACAAGTGCAAAAGTGGTTTCCTGCACCAACACAAGTGCGAAAAGTGGTTTTTCAACACTAACACAAGTGCGAAAAGTGTTTTTTCCACACTAATACAAGTGCAAAAGTGGCTTCCTGCACCAACACAAGTGCGAAAAGTGGTTTTTCAACACTAACACAAGTGCGAAAAGTGGTTTTTCAACACTAACACAAGTGCGAAAAGTGTTTTTTCCACACTAATACAAGTGCAAAAGTGGTTTCCTGCACCAACACAAGTGCGAAAAGTGGTTTTTCAACACTAACACAAGTGGGAAAAGTGGTTTTTCAACACTAACACAAGTGCGAAAAGTGGTTTTTCAACACTAACACAAGTGCGAAAAGTGTTTTTTCCACACTAATACAAGTGCAAAAGTGGTTTCCTGCACCAACACAAGTGCGAAAAGTGGTTTTTCATCACTAACACAAGTACGAAAAGTGGTTTTTCAACACTAACACAAGTGCGAAAAGTGTTTTTTCCACACTAATACAAGTGCAAAAGTGGTTTACTGCACCAACACAAGTGCGAAAAGTGGTTTTTCAACACTAACACAAGTGCGAAAAGTGGTTTTTCAACACTAACACAAGTGCGCAAAGTATTTTTTCCACACTAAAACAAGTGCAAAAGTGGTTTCCTGCACCAACACAAGTGCGAAAAGTGGTTTTTCAACACTAACACAAGTGCAAAAAGTGGTTTTTCAACGCTAACACAAGTGCGAAAAGTGGTTTTTCAACACTAACGCAAGTGCGAAAAGTGTTTTTTCCACACTAATACAAGTGCAAAAGTGGTTTCCTGCACCAACACAAGTGCGAAAAGTGGTTTTTCAACACTAACACAAGTGCAAAAAGTGGTTTTTCAACACTAACACAAGTGCGAAAAGTGTTTTTCCACACTAATACAAGTGCAAAAGTGGTTTCCTGCACCAACACAAGTGCGAAAAGTGGTTTTTCAACACTAACACAAGTGCGAAAAGTGGTTTTTCAAAACTAACACAAGTGCGAAAAGTGTTTTTTCCACATTAATACAAGTGCAAAAGTGGTTTCCTGCACCAACACAAGTGCGAAAAGTGGTTTTTCAACACTAACACAAGTGCGAAAAGTGGTTTTTCAACACTAACACAAGTGCGAAAAGTGGTTTTTCAACACTAACACAAGTGCGAAAAGTGTTTTTTCCACACTAATACAAGTGCAAAAGTGGTTTCCTGCACCAACACAAGTGCGAAAAGTGGTTTTTCAACACTAACACAAGTGCGAAAAGTGGTTTTTCAACACTAACACAAGTGCGAAAAGTGTTTTTTCCACACTAATACAAGTGCAAAAGTGGTTTCCTGCACCAACACAAGTGCGAAAAGTGGTTTTTCAACACAAACACAAGAGCGAAAAGTGGTTTTTCAACACTAACACAAGTGCGAAAAGTATTTTTTCCACACTAATACAAGTGCAAAAGTGGTTTCCTGCACCAACACAAGTGTGAAAAGTGGTTTTTCAACACCAACACAAGTGCGAAAAGTGGTTTTTCAACACTAACACAAGTGCGAAAAGTGGTTTTTCAACACTATCACAAGTGCAAAAAGTGTTTTTTCCACACTAATACAAGTGCAAAAGTGGTTTCCTGCACCAACACAAGTGCGAAAAGTGGTTTTTCAACACTATCACAAGTGCAAAAAGTGTTTTTTCCACACTAATACAAGTGCAAAAGTGGTTTCCTGCACCAACACAAGTGCGAAAAGTGGTTTTTCAACACTAACACAAGTGAGAAAAGTGGTTTTTCAACACTAACACAAGTGCGAAAAGTGTTTTTTCCACACTAATACAAGTGCAAAAGTGGTTTCCTGCACCAACACAAGTGCGAAAAGTGGTTTTTCAACACTAACACAAGTGCGAAAAGTGGTTTTTCAACACTAACACAAGTGCGAAAAGTGGTTTTTCAACACTAACACAAGTGCGAAAAGTGGTTTTTCAACACTAACACAAGTGCGAAAAGTGTTTTTTCCACACTAATACAAGTGCAAAAGTGGTTTCCTGCAACAACACAAGTGCGAAAAGTGGTTTTTCAACACTAACACAAGTGCGAAAAGTGGTTTTTCAACACTAACACAAGTGCGAAAAGTGTTTTTTCCACACTAATACAAGTGCGAAAGTGGTTTCCTGCACCAACACAAGTGCGAAACGTGGTTTTTCAACACTAACACAAGTGCGAAAAGTGGTTTTTCAACACTAACACAAGTGCGAAAATTGTTTTTTCCACACTAATACAAGTGCAAAAGTGGTTTCCTGCACCAACACAAGTTGGAAAAGTGGTTTTTCAATGCTAACACAAGTGCGAAAAGTGTTTTTTCCACACAAATACAAGTGCAAAAGTGGTTTCCTGCACCAACACAAGTGCGAAAAGTGGTTTTTCAACACTAACACAAGTGCGAAAAGTGGTTTTTCAACACTAACACAAGTGCGAAAAGTGGTTTTTCAACACTAACACAAGTGCGAAAAGTGTTTTTTCCACACTAATACAAGTGCAAAAGTGGTTTCCTGCACCAACACAAGTGCGAAAAGTGGTTTTTCAACACAAACACAAGTGCGAAAAGTGGTTTTTCAACACTAACACAAGTGTGAAAAGTATTTTTTCCACACTAATACAAGTGCAAAAGTGGTTTCCTGCACCAACACAAGTGCGAAAGTGGTTTTTCAACACTAACACAAGTGGGAAAAGTGGTTTTTCAACACAAACACAAGTGCGAAAAGTGGTTTTTCAACACTAACACAAGCGCAAAAAGTGTTTTTTCCACACTAATACAAGTGCAAAAGTGGTTTCCTGCACCAACACAAGTGCGAAAAGTGGTTTTTCAACACTAACACAAGTGCGAAAAGTGGTTTTTCAACACTAACACAAGTGCGAAAAGTGTTTTTTCCACACTAATATAAGTGCAAAAGTGGTTTCCTGCACCAACACAAGTGCGAAAAGTGGTTTTTCAACACTAACACAAGTGCGAAAAGTGGTTTTTCAACACTAACACAAGTGCGAAAAGTGGTTTTTCAACACTAACACAAGTGCGAAAAGTGTTTTTTCCACACTAATACAAGTGCAAAAGTGGTTTCCTGCACCAACACAAGTGCGAAAAGTGGTTTTTCAACACTAACACAAGTGCGAAAAGTGGTTTATCAACAATAACACAAGTGCGAAAAGTGGTTTTTCAACACTAACACAAGTGCGAAAAGTGGTTTTTCAACACTAACACAAGTGCGAAAAGTGGTTTTTCAACACTAACACAAGTGCGAAAAGTGTTTTTTCCACACTAATACAAGTGCAAAAGTGGCTTCCTGCACCAACACAAGTGCGAAAAGTGGTTTTTCAACACTAACACAAGTGCGAAAAGTGGTTTTTCAACACTAACACAAGTGCGAAAAGTGTTTTTCCACACTAATACAAGTGCAAAGTGGTTTCCTGCACCAACACAAGTGCGAAAAGTGGTTTTTCAACACTAACACAAGTGCGAAAAGTGGTTTTTCAACACTAACACAAGTGCGAAAAGTGTTTTTTCCACACTAATACAAGTGCAAAAGTGGTTTCCTGCACCAACACAAGTGTGAAAAGTGGTTTTTCAACACTAACACAAGTGCGAAAAGTGGTTTTTCAACACTAACACAAGTGCGAAAAGTCGTTTTTCAACACTAACACAAGTGAGAAAAGTGGTTTTTCAACACTAACACAAGTGCGAAAAGTGTTTTTTCCACACTAATACAAGTGCAAAAGTGGTTTCCTGCACCAACACAAGTGCGAAAAGTGGTTTTTCAACACTAACACAAGTGCGAAAAGTGGTTTTTCAACACTAACACAAGTGCGAAAAGTGGTTTTTCAACACTAACACAAGTGCGAAAAGTGGTTTTTCAACACTAACACAAGTGCGAAAAGTGTTTTTTCCACACTAATACAAGTGCAAAAGTGGTTTCCTGCAACAACACAAGTGCGAAAAGTGGTTTTTCAACACTAACACAAGTGCGAAAAGTGGTTTTTCAACACTAACACAAGTGCGAAAAGTGTTTTTTCCACACTAATACAAGTGCGAAAGTGGTTTCCTGCACCAACACAAGTGCGAAACGTGGTTTTTCAACACTAACACAAGTGCGAAAAGTGGTTTTTCAACACTAACACAAGTGCGAAAATTGTTTTTTCCACACTAATACAAGTGCAAAAGTGGTTTCCTGCACCAACACAAGTTGGAAAAGTGGTTTTTCAATGCTAACACAAGTGCGAAAAGTGTTTTTTCCACACAAATACAAGTGCAAAAGTGGTTTCTTGCACCAACACAAGTGCGAAAAGTGGTTTTTCAACACTAACACAAGTGCGAAAAGTGGTTTTTCAACACTACCACAAGTGCAAAAAGTGTTTTTTCCACACTAATACAAGTGCAAAAGTGGTTTCCTGCACCAACACAAGTGCGAAAAGTGGTTTTTCAACATTAACACAAGTGCGAAAAGTGGTTTTTCAACACTAACACATGTGCAAAAAGTGGTTTTTCAACACTAACACAAGTACGAAAAGTGTTTTTTACACACTAATACAAGTGCAAAAGTGGTTTCCTGCACCAACACAAGTGTGAAAAGTGGTTTTTCAACACTAACACAAGTGCGAAAAGTGGTTTTTCAACACTATCACAAGTGCAAAAAGTGTTTTTTCCACACTAATACAAGTGCAAAAGTGGTTTCCTGCACCAACACAAGTGCGAAAAGTGGTTTTTCAACACTAACACAAGTGCGAAAAGTGTTTTTTCCACACTAATACAAGTGCAAAAGTGGCTTCCTGCACCAACACAAGTGCGAAAAGTGGTTTTTCAACACTAACACAAGTGCGAAAAGTGGTTTTTCAACACTAACACAAGTGCGAAAAGTGTTTTTTCCACACTAATACAAGTGCAAAAGTGGTTTCCTGCACCAACACAAGTGCGAAAAGTGGTTTTTCAACACTAACACAAGTGGGAAAAGTGGTTTTTCAACACTAACACAAGTGCGAAAAGTGGTTTTTCAACACTAACACAAGTGCGAAAAGTGTTTTTTCCACACTAATACAAGTGCAAAAGTGGTTTCCTGCACCAACACAAGTGCGAAAAGTGGTTTTTCATCACTAACACAAGTGCGAAAAGTGGTTTTTCAACACTAACACAAGTGCGAAAAGTGTTTTTTCCACACTAATACAAGTGCAAAAGTGGTTTACTGCACCAACACAAGTGCGAAAAGTGGTTTTTCAACACTAACACAAGTGCGAAAAGTGGTTTTTCAACACTAACACAAGTGCGCAAAGTATTTTTTCCACACTAAAACAAGTGCAAAAGTGGTTTCCTGCACCAACACAAGTGCGAAAAGTGGTTTTTCAACACTAACACAAGTGCAAAAAGTGGTTTTTCAACGCTAACACAAGTGCGAAAAGTGGTTTTTCAACACTAACGCAAGTGCGAAAAGTGTTTTTTCCACACTAATACAAGTGCAAAAGTGGTTTCCTGCACCAACACAAGTGCGAAAAGTGGTTTTTCAACACTAACACAAGTGCAAAAAGTGGTTTTTCAACACTAACACAAGTGCGAAAAGTGTTTTTCCACACTAATACAAGTGCAAAAGTGGTTTCCTGCACCAACACAAGTGCGAAAAGTGGTTTTTCAACACTAACACAAGTGCGAAAAGTGGTTTTTCAAAACTAACACAAGTGCGAAAAGTGTTTTTTCCACATTAATACAAGTGCAAAAGTGGTTTCCTGCACCAACACAAGTGCGAAAAGTGGTTTTTCAACACTAACACAAGTGCGAAAAGTGGTTTTTCAACACTAACACAAGTGCGAAAAGTGGTTTTTCAACACTAACACAAGTGCGAAAAGTGTTTTTTCCACACTAATACAAGTGCAAAAGTGGTTTCCTGCACCAACACAAGTGCGAAAAGTGGTTTTTCAACACTAACACAAGTGCGAAAAGTGGTTTTTCAACACTAACACAAGTGCGAAAAGTGTTTTTTCCACACTAATACAAGTGCAAAAGTGGTTTCCTGCACCAACACAAGTGCGAAAAGTGGTTTTTCAACACAAACACAAGAGCGAAAAGTGGTTTTTCAACACTAACACAAGTGCGAAAAGTATTTTTTCCACACTAATACAAGTGCAAAAGTGGTTTCCTGCACCAACACAAGTGTGAAAAGTGGTTTTTCAACACCAACACAAGTGCGAAAAGTGGTTTTTCAACACTAACACAAGTGCGAAAAGTGGTTTTTCAACACTATCACAAGTGCAAAAAGTGTTTTTTCCACACTAATACAAGTGCAAAAGTGGTTTCCTGCACCAACACAAGTGCGAAAAGTGGTTTTTCAACACTAACACAAGTGCGAAAAGTGTTTTTTCCACACTAATACAAGTGCAAAAGTGGCTTCCTGCACCAACACAAGTGCGAAAAGTGGTTTTTCAACACTAACACAAGTGCGAAAAGTGGTTTTTCAACACTAACACAAGTGCGAAAAGTGTTTTTTCCACACTAATACAAGTGCAAAAGTGGTTTCCTGCACCAACACAAGTGCGAAAAGTGGTTTTTCAACACTAACACAAGTGCGAAAAGTGGTTTTTCAACACTAACACAAGTGGGAAAAGTGGTTTTTCAACACTAACACAAGTGCGAAAAGTGGTTTTTCAACACTAACACAAGTGCGAAAAGTGTTTTTTCCACACTAATACAAGTGCAAAAGTGGTTTCCTGCACCAACACAAGTGCAAAAAGTGGTTTTTCATCACTAACACAAGTGCGAAAAGTGGTTTTTCAACACTAACACAAGTGCGAAAAGTGTTTTTTCCAAACTAATACAAGTGCAAAAGTGGTTTCCTGCACCAACACAAGTGCGAAAAGTGGTTTTTAAACACTAACACAAGTGCGAAAAGTGGTTTTTCAACACTAACACAAGTGCGCAAAGTGTTTTTTCCACACTAATACAAGTGCAAAAGTGGTTTCCTGCACCAACTCAAGTGCGAAAAGTGGTTTTTCAACACTAACACAAGTGCGAAAAGTGGTTTTTCAACACTAACACAAGTGCGAAAAGTGGTTTTTCAACACTAACACAAGTGCGAAAAGTGGTTTTTCAACACTAACACAAGTGCGAAAAGTGTTTTTTCCACACTAATACAAGTGCAAAAGTGGTTTCCTGCACCAACACAAGTGCGAAAAGTGGTTTTTCAACACTAACACAAGTGCGAAAAGTGGTTTTTCAACACTAACACAAGTGCGAAAAGTGTTTTTCCACACTAATACAAGTGCAAAAGTGGTTTCCTGCACCAACACAAGTGCGAAAAGTGGTTTTTCAACACTAACACAAGTGCGAAAAGTGGTTTTTCAAAACTAACACAAGTGCGAAAAGTGTTTTTTCCACATTAATACAAGTGCAAAAGTGGTTTCCTGCACCAACACAAGTGCGAAAAGTGGTTTTTCAACACTAACACAAGTGCGAAAAGTGGTTTTTCAACACTAATACAAGTGCGAAAAGTGGTTTTTCAACACTAACACAAGTGCGAAAAGTGTTTTTTCCACACTAATACAAGTGCAAAAGTGGTTTCCTGCACCAACACAAGTGCGAAAAGTGGTTTTTCAACACAAACACAAGTGCGAAAAGTGGTTTTTCAACACTAACACAAGTGTGAAAAGTATTTTTTCCACACTAATACAAGTGCAAAAGTGGTTTCCTGCACCAACACAAGTGCGAAAAGTGGTTTTTCAACACTAACACAAGTGGGAAAAGTGGTTTTTCAACACAAACACAAGTGCGAAAAGTGGTTTTTCAACACTAACACAAGCGCAAAAAGTGTTTTTTCCACACTAATACAAGTGCAAAAGTGGTTTCCTGCACCAACACAAGTGCGAAAAGTGGTTTTTCAACACTAACACAAGTGCGAAAAGTGGTTTTTCAACACTAATACAAGTGCGAAAAGTGGTTTTTCAACACTAACACAAGTGCGAAAAGTGGTTTTTCAACACTAATACAAGTGCGAAAAGTGGTTTTTCAACACTAACACAAGTGCGAAAAGTGTTTTTTCCACACTAATACAAGTGCAAAAGTGGTTTCCTGCACCAACACAAGTGCGAAAAGTGGTTTTTCAACACTAACACAAGTGCGAAAAGTGGTTTTTCAACACTAATACAAGTGCGAAAAGTGGTTTTTCAACACTAACACAAGTGCGAAAAGTGGTTTTTCAACACTAATACAAGTGCGAAAAGTGGTTTTTCAACACTAACACAAGTGCGAAAAGTGTTTTTTCCACACTAATACAAGTGCAAAAGTGGTTTCCTGCACCAACACAAGTGCGAAAAGTGGTTTTTCAACACAAACACAAGTGCGAAAAGTGGTTTTTCAACACTAACACAAGTGTGAAAAGTATTTTTTCCACACTAATACAAGTGCAAAAGTGGTTTCCTGCACCAACACAAGTGCGAAAAGTGGTTTTTCAACACTAACACAAGTGGGAAAAGTGGTTTTTCAACACAAACACAAGTGCGAAAAGTGGTTTTTCAACACTAACACAAGCGCAAAAAGTGTTTTTTCCACACTAATACAAGTGCAAAAGTGGTTTCCTGCACCAACACAAGTGCGAAAAGTGGTTTTTCAACACTAACACAAGTGCGAAAAGTGGTTTTTCAACACTAACACAAGTGCGAAAAGTGTTTTTTCCACACTAATATAAGTGCAAAAGTGGTTTCCTGCACCAACACAAGTGCGAAAAGTGGTTTTTCAACACTAACACAAGTGCGAAAAGTGGTTTTTCAACACTAACACAAGTGCGAAAAGTGGTTTTTCAACACTAACACAAGTGCGAAAAGTGTTTTTTCCACACTAATACAAGTGCAAAAGTGGTTTCCTGCACCAACACAAGTGCGAAAAGTGGTTTTTCAACACTAACACAAGTGCGAAAAGTGGTTTATCAACAATAACACAAGTGCGAAAAGTGGTTTTTCAACACTAACACAAGTGCGAAAAGTGGTTTTTCAACACTAACACAAGTGCCAAAAGTGGTTTTTCAACACTAACACAAGTGCGAAAAGTGTTTTTTCCACACTAATACAAGTGCAAAAGTGGTTTCCTGCACCAACACAGTGCAAAAAGTGGTTTTTCAACACTAACACAAGTGCGAAAAGTGGTTTTTCAACACTAACACAAGTGCGAAAAGTGGTTTTTCAACACTAACACAAGTGCGAAAAGTGTTTTTTCCACACTAATGCAAGTGCAAAAGTGGTTTCCTGCACCAACACAAGTGCGAAAAGTGGTTTTTCAACACTAACACAAGTGCGAAAAGTGGTTTATCAACAATAACACAAGTGCGAAAAGTGGTTTTTCAACACTAACACAAGTGCGAAAAGTGGTTTTTCAACACTATCACAAGTGCAAAAAGTGTTTTTTCCACACTAATACAAGTGCAAAAGTGGTTTCCTGCACCAACACAAGTGCGAAAAGTGGTTTTTCAACACTAACACAAGTGCGAAAAGTGGTTTTTCCACACTAATACAAGTGCGAAAAGTGGTTTTTCAACACTATCACAAGTGCAAAAAGTGTTTTTTCCACACTAAAACAAGTGCAAAAGTGGTTTCCTGCACCAACACAAGTGCGAAAAGTGGTTTTTCAACACTAACACAAGTGCGAAAAGCAGTTTTTCAACACTATCACAAGGGCAAAAAGTGTTTTTTCCACACTAATACAAGTGCAAAAGTGGTTTCCTGCACCAACACAAGTGCGAAAAGTGGTTTTTCAACACTAACACAAGTGCGAAAAGTGGTTTTTCAACACTAACACAAGTGCGAAAAGTGGTTTTTCCACACTAATACAAGTGCAAAAGTGGTTTCCTGCACCAACACAAGTGCGAAAAGTGGTTTTTCAACACTAACACAAGTGCGAAAAGTAGTTTTTCAACACTAACACAAGTGCGAAAAGTGGTTTTTCAACACTAACACAAGTGTGAAAAGTGTTTTTTCCACACTAATACAAGTGCAAAAGTGGTTTCCTGCACCAACACAAGTGCGAAAAGTGGTTTTTCAACACTAACACAAGTGCGAAAAGTGGTTTTTCAACACTAACACAAGTGCGAAAAGTGGTTTTTCAACACTAACACAAGTGCGAAAAGTGGTTTTTCAACACTATCACAAGTGCGAAAAGTGGTTTTTCCACACTAATACAAGTGCAAAAGTGGTTTCCTGCACCAACACAAGTGCGAAAAGTGGTTTTTCAACACTAACACAAGTGCGAAAAGTGGTTTTTCAACACTAACACAAGTGCGAAAAGTGTTTTTTCCACACTAATACAAGTGCAAAAGTGGCTTCCTGCACCAACGCAAGTGCGAAAAGTGGTTTTTCAACACTAACACAAGTGCGAAAAGTGGTTTTTCAACACTAACACAAGTGCGAAAAGTGGTTTTTCAACACTAACACAAGTGCGAAAAGTGGTTTTTCAACACTAACACAAGTGCGAAAAGTGTTTTTTCCACACTAATACAAGTGCAAAAGTGGTTTCCTGCACCAACACAAGTGCGAAAAGTGGTTTTTCAACACTAACACAAGTGCGAAAAGCAGTTTTTCAACACTATCACAAGTGCAAATAGTGTTTTTTCCACACTAATACAAGTGCAAAAGTGGTTTCCTGCACCAACACAAGTGCGAAAAGTGGTTTTTCAACACTAACACAAGTGCGAAAAGTGGTTTTTCCACACTAATACAAGTGCAAAAGTGGTTTCCTGCACCAACACAAGTGCGAAAAGTGGTTTTTCAACACTAACACAAGTGCGAAAAGTGGTTTTTCAACACTAACACAAGCGCGAAAAGTGGTTTTTCAACACTAACACAAGTGTGAAAAGTGTTTTTTCCACACTAATACAAGTGCAAAAGTGGTTTCCTGTACAAACACAAGTGCGAAAAGTGGTTTTTCAACACTAACACAAGTGCGAAAAGTGGTTTTTCAACACTAACACAAGTGCAAAAAGTGGTTTTTCAACACTAACACAAGTGCGAAAAGTGTTTTTTCCACACTAATACAAGTGCAAAAGTGGTTTCCTGCACCAACACAAGTGCGAAAATTGGTTTTTCAACACTAACACAAGTGCGAAAAGTGGTTTTTCAACACTAACACAAGTGCGAAAAGTGTTTTTTCCCCACTAATACAAGTGCAAAAGTGGTTTCCTGCACCAACACAAGTGCGAAAAGTGGTTTTTCAACACTAACACAAGTGCGAAAAGTGGTTTTTCAACACTAACACAAGTGCGAAAAGTGGTTTTTCAACACTAACACAAGTGCGAAAAGTGGTTTTTGAACACTAACACAAGTGCGAAAAGTGGTTTTTCAACACTAACACAAGCGCGAAAAGTGTTTTTTCCACACTAATACAAGTGCAAAAGTGGTTTCCTGCACCAACACAAGTGCGAAAAGTGGTTTTTCAACACTAACGTCTAACACAAGTGCGAAAAGTGGTTTTTCAACACTAACACAAGTGCGAAAAGTGTTTTTTCCACACTAATACAAGTGCAAAAGTGGTTTCCTGCACCAACACAAGTGCGAAAAGTGGTTTTTCAACACTAACACAAGTGCGAAAAGTGGTTTTTCCTCACTAATACAAGTGCAAAAGTGGTTTCCTGCACAAACACAAGTGCGAAAAGTGGTTTTTCAACACTAACACAAGTGCGAAAAGTGTTTTTTCCACACTAATACAAGTGTGAAAGTGGTTTCCTGCACCAACACAAGTGCGAAACATGGTTTTTCAACACTAACACAAGTGCGAAAAGTGGTTTTTCAACACTAACACAAGTGCAAAAAGTGTTTTTTCCACACTAAGACAAGTGCAAAAGTGGTTTCCTGCACCAACACAAGTGCGAAAAGTGGTTTTTCAATGCTAACACAAGTGCGAAAAGTGTTTTTTCCACACTAATACAAGTGCAAAAGTGGTTTCCTGCACCAACACAAGTGCGAAAAGTGGTTTTTCAGCACTAGCACAAGTGCGAAAAGTGGTTTTTCAACACTAACACAAGTGCGAAAAGTGTTTTTTCCACACTATTACAAGTGCAAAAGTGGTTTCCTGCACCAACCCAAGTGGGAAAAGTGGTTTTTCAACACTAACACAAGTGCGAAAAGTGGTTTTTCAACACTAACACAAGTGCGAAAAGTGGTTTTTCAACATCTAACACAAGTGCGAAAAGTGTTTTTTCCACACTAATACAAGTGCAAAAGTGGTTTCCTGCACCAACACAAGTGCGAAAAGTGGTTTTTCAACACTAACACAAGTGCGAAAAGTGGTTTTTCAACACTAACACAAGTGCGAAAAGTGGTTTTTCAACACTATCACAAGTGCAAAAAGTGTTTTTTCCACACTAATACAAGTGCAAAAGTGGTTACCTGCACCAACACAAGTGCGAAAAGTGGTTTTTCAACACTAACACAAGTGCGAAAAGTGGTTTTTCCACACTAATACAAGTGCAAAAGTGGTTTCCTGCACCAACACAAGTGCGAAAAGTGGTTTTTCAACACTAACACAAGTGCGAAAAGTAGTTTTTCAACACTAACACAAGTGCGAAAAGTGGTTTTTCAACACTAACACAAGTGTGAAAAGTGTTTTTTCCACACTAATACAAGTGCAAAAGTGGTTCCTGCACCAACACAAGTGCGAAAAGTGGTTTTCAACACTAACACAAGTGCGAAAAGTGGTTTTTCAACACTAACACAAGTGCGAAAGTGGTTTTTCAACACTAACACAAGTGCGAAAAGTGGTTTTTCAACACTATCACAAGTGCAAAAAGTGTTTTTTCCACACTAATACAAGTGCAAAAGTGGTTTCCTGCACCAACACAAGTGCGAAAAGTGTTTTTCAACACTAACACAAGTGCGAAAAGTGGTTTTTCAACACTAACACAAGTGCGAAAAGTGTTTTTCCACACTAATACAAGTGCAAAAGTGGTTTTCCTGCACCAACACAAGTGCGAAAAGTGGTTTTTCAACACTAACACAAGTGCGAAAAGTGGTTTTTCAACACTAACACAAGTGCGAAAAGTGTTTTTTCCACACTAATACAAGTGCAAAAGTGGCTTCCTGCACCAACACAAGTGCGAAAAGTGGTTTTTCAACACTAACACAAGTGCGAAAAGTGGTTTTTCAACACTAACACAAGTGCAAAAAGTGGTTTTTCAACACTAACACAAGTGCGAAAAGTGGTTTTTCAACACTAACACAAGTGCGAAAAGTGTTTTTTCCACACTAATACAAGTGCAAAAGTAGTTTCCTGCACCAACACAAGTGCGAAAAGTGGTTTTCAACACTAACACAAGTGCGAAAAGTAGTTTTTCAACGCTAACACAAGTGCGAAAAGTGGTTTTTCAACACTAACACAAGTGTGAAAAGTGTTTTTTCCACACTAATACAATTGCAAAAGTGGTTTCCTGCACCAACACAAGTGCGAAAAGTGGTTTTTCAACACTAACACAAGTGCAAAAAGTGGTTTTTCAACACTAACACAAGTGCGAAAAGTGGTTTTTCAACACTAACACAAGTGCGAAAAGTGGTTTTTCAGCACTATCACAAGTGCAAAAAGTGTTTTTCCACACTAATACAAGTGCAAAAGTGGTTTCCTGCACCAACACAAGTGCGAAAAGTGGTTTTTCAACACTAACACAAGTGCGAAAAGTGGTTTTTCAACACTAACACAAGTGCGAAAAGTGGTTTTTCCACACTAATACAAGTGCAAAAGTGGTTTCCTGCACCAACACAAGTGCGAAAAGTGGTTTTTCAACACTAACACAAGTGCGAAAAGTGGTTTTTCAACACTAACACAAGTGTGAAAAGTGTTTTTTCCACACTAATACAAGTGCAAAAGTGGCTTCCTGCACCAACACAAGTGCGAAAAGTGGTTTTTCAACACTAACACAAGTGCAAAAAGTGGTTTTTCAACACTAACACAAGTGCGAAAAGTGGTTTTTCAACAATAACACAAGTGCGAAAAGTGGTTTTTCAACACTAACACAAGTGCGAAAAGTGTTTTTTCCACACTAATACAAGTGCAAAAGTGGTTTCCTGCACCAACACAAGTGCGAAAAGTGGTTTTTCAACACTAACACAAGTGCGAAAAGCAGTTTTTCAACACTATCACAAGTGCAAAAAGTGTTTTTCCACACTAATACAAGTGCAAAAGTGGTTTCCTGCACCAACACAAGTGCGAAAAGTGGTTTTTCAACACTAACACAAGTGCGAAAAGTGTTTTTCCACACTAATACAAGTGCAAAAGTGGTTTCCTGCACCAACACAAGTGCGAAAAGTGGTTTTTCAACACTAACACAAGTGCGAAAAGTGGTTTTTCAACACTAACACAAGCGCGAAAAGTGGTTTTTCAACACTAACACAAGTGTGAAAAGTGTTTTTTCCACACTAATACAAGTGCAAAAGTGGTTTCCTGCACCAACACAAGTGCGAAAAGTGGTTTTTCAACACTAACACAAGTGCGAAAAGTGGTTTTTCAACACTAACACAAGTGCGAAAAGTGGTTTTTCAACACTAACACAAGTGCGAAAAGTGTTTTTTCCACACTAATACAAGTGCAAAAGTGGTTTCCTGCACCAACACAAGTGCGAAAAGTGGTTTTTCAACACTAACACAAGTGCGAAAAGTGGTTTTTCAACACTAACACAAGTGCGAAAAGTGTTTTTTCCACACTAATACAAGTGCAAAAGTGGTTTCCTGCACCAACACAAGTGCGAAAAGTGGTTTTTCAACACTAACACAAGTGCGAAAAGTGGTTTTTCAACACTAACACAAGTGCGAAAAGTGGTTTTTCAACACTAACACAGTGCGAAAAGTGGTTTTTCAACACTAACACAAGTGCGAAAAGTGGTTTTTCAACACTAACACAAGCGCGAAAAGTGTTTTTTCCACACTAATACAAGTGCAAAAGTGGTTTCCTGCACCAATACAAGTGCGAAAAGTGGTTTTTCAACACTAACGTCTAACACAAGTGCGAAAAGTGGTTTTTCAACACTAACACAAGTGCGAAAAGTGTTTTTTCTACACTAATACAAGTGCGAAAAGTGTTTTTTCCACACTAATGCAAGTGCAAAAGTGGTTTCCTGCACCAACACAAGTGCGAAAAGTGGTTTTTCAACACTAACACAAGTGCGAAAAGTGGTTTATCAACAATAACACAAGTGCGAAAAGTGGTTTTTCAACACTAACACAAGTGCGAAAAGTGGTTTTTCAACACTATCACAAGTGCAAAAAGTGTTTTTTCCACACTAATACAAGTGCAAAAGTGGTTTCCTGCACCAACACAAGTGCGAAAAGTGGTTTTTCAACACTAACACAAGTGCGAAAAGTGGTTTTTCAACACTAACACAAGTGCGAAAAGTGGTTTTTCAGCACTATCACAAGTGCAAAAAGTGTTTTTCCACACTAATACAAGTGCAAAAGTGGTTTCCTGCACCAACACAAGTGCGAAAAGTGGTTTTTCAACACTAACACAAGTGCGAAAAGTGGTTTTTCAACACTAACACAAGTGCGAAAAGTGGTTTTTCCACACTAATACAAGTGCAAAAGTGGTTTCCTGCACCAACACAAGTGCGAAAAGTGGTTTTTCAACACTAACACAAGTGCGAAAAGTGGTTTTTCAACACTAACACAAGTGCGAAAAGTGTTTTTTCCACACTAATACAAGTGCAAAAGTGGCTTCCTGCACCAACACAAGTGCGAAAAGTGGTTTTTCAACACTAACGCAAGTGCAAAAAGTGGTTTTTCAACACTAACACAAGTGCGAAAAGTGGTTTTTCAACAATAACACAAGTGCGAAAAGTGGTTTTTCAACACTAACACAAGTGCGAAAAGTGTTTTTTCCACACTAATACAAGTGCAAAAGTGGTTTCCTGCACCAACACAAGTGCGAAAAGTGGTTTTTCAACACTAACACAAGTGCGAAAAGCAGTTTTTCAACACTATCACAAGTGCAAAAAGTGTTTTTCCACACTAATACAAGTGCAAAAGTGGTTTCCTGCACCAACACAAGTGCGAAAAGTGGTTTTTCAACACTAACACAAGTGCGAAAAGTGTTTTTCCACACTAATACAAGTGCAAAAGTGGTTTCCTGCACCAACACAAGTGCGAAAAGTGGTTTTTCAACACTAACACAAGTGCGAAAAGTGGTTTTTCAACACTAACACAAGCGCGAAAAGTGGTTTTTCAACACTAACACAAGTGTGAAAAGTGTTTTTTCCACACTAATACAAGTGCAAAAGTGGTTTCCTGCACCAACACAAGTGCGAAAAGTGGTTTTTCAACACTAACACAAGTGCGAAAAGTGGTTTTTCAACACTAACACAAGTGCGAAAAGTGGTTTTTCAACACTAACACAAGTGCGAAAAGTGTTTTTTCCACACTAATACAAGTGCAAAAGTGGTTTCCTGCACCAACACAAGTGCGAAAAGTGGTTTTTCAACACTAACACAAGTGCGAAAAGTGGTTTTTCAACACTAACACAAGTGCGAAAAGTGTTTTTTCCACACTAATACAAGTGCAAAAGTGGTTTCCTGCACCAACACAAGTGCGAAAAGTGGTTTTTCAACACTAACACAAGTGCGAAAAGTGGTTTTTCAACACTAACACAAGTGCGAAAAGTGGTTTTTCAACACTAACACAGTGCGAAAAGTGGTTTTTCAACACTAACACAAGTGCGAAAAGTGGTTTTTCAACACTAACACAAGCGCGAAAAGTGTTTTTTCCACACTAATACAAGTGCAAAAGTGGTTTCCTGCACCAATACAAGTGCGAAAAGTGGTTTTTCAACACTAACGTCTAACACAAGTGCGAAAAGTGGTTTTTCAACACTAACACAAGTGCGAAAAGTGTTTTTTCTACACTAATACAAGTGCGAAAAGTGTTTTTTCCACACTAATGCAAGTGCAAAAGTGGTTTCCTGCACCAACACAAGTGCGAAAAGTGGTTTTTCAACACTAACACAAGTGCGAAAAGTGGTTTATCAACAATAACACAAGTGCGAAAAGTGGTTTTTCAACACTAACACAAGTGCGAAAAGTGGTTTTTCAACACTACCACAAGTGCGAAAAGTGTTTTTTCCACACTAATACAAGTGCAAAAGTGGTTTCCTGCACCAACACAAGTGCGAAAAGTGGTTTTTCAACACTAACACAAGTGCGAAAAGTGGTTTTTCAACACTAACACATGTGCAAAAAGTGGTTTTTCAACACTAACACAAGTACGAAAAGTGTTTTTTACACACTAATACAAGTGCAAAAGTGGTTTCCTGCACCAACACAAGTGTGAAAAGTGGTTTTTCAACACTAACACAAGTGCGAAAAGTGGTTTTTCAACACTATCACAAGTGCAAAAAGTGTTTTTTCCACACTAATACAAGTGCAAAAGTGGTTTCCTGCACCAACACAAGTGCGAAAAGTGGTTTTTCAACACTAACACAAGTGCGAAAAGTGGTTTTTCAACACTATCACAAGTGCAAAAAGTGTTTTTTCCACACTAATACAAGTGCAAAAGTGGTTTCCTGCACCAACACAAGTGCGAAAAGTGGTTTTTCAACACTAACACAAGTGCGAAAAGTGGTTTTTCAACACTAACACAAGTGCGAAAAGTGGTTTTTCCACACTAATACAAGTGCAAAAGTGGTTTCCTGCACGAACACAAGTGCGAAAAGTGGTTTTTCAACACTAACACAAGTGCGAAAAGTGGTTTTTCAACACTAACACAAGTGCGAAAAGTGTTTTTTCCACACTAATACAAGTGCAAAAGTGGCTTCCTGCACCAACACAAGTGCGAAAAGTGGTTTTTCAACACTAACACAAGTGCGAAAAGTGGTTTTTCAACACTAACACAAGTGCGAAAAGTGGTTTTTCAACACTAACACAAGTGCGAAAAGTGGTTTTTCAACACTAACACAAGTGCGAAAAGTGTTTTTTCCACACTAATACAAGTGCAAAAGTGGTTTCCTGCACCAACACAAGTGCGAAAAGTGGTTTTTCAACACTAACACAAGTGCGAAAAGTAGTTTTTCAACGCTAACACAAGTGCGAAAAGTGGTTTTTCAACACTAACACAAGTGTGAAAAGTGTTTTTTCCACACTAATACAAGTGCAAAAGTGGTTTCCTGCACCAACACAAGTTGGAAAAGTGGTTTTTCAATGCTAACACAAGTGCGAAAAGTGTTTTTTCCACACTAATACAAGTGCAAAAGTGGTTTCCTGCACCAACACAAGTGCGAAAAGTGGTTTTTCAACACTAACACAAGTGCGAAAAGTGGTTTTTCAACACTAACACAAGTGCGAAAAGTGGTTTTTCAACACTAACACAAGTGCGAAAATTGTTTTTTCCACACTAATACAAGTGCAAAAGTGGTTTCCTGCACCAACACAAGTTGGAAAAGTGGTTTTTCAATGCTAACACAAGTGCGAAAAGTGTTTTTTCCACACAAATACAAGTGCAAAAGTGGTTTCTTGCACCAACACAAGTGCGAAAAGTGGTTTTTCAACACTAACACAAGTGCGAAAAGTGGTTTTTCAACACTACCACAAGTGCGAAAAGTGTTTTTTCCACACTAATACAAGTGCAAAAGTGGTTTCCTGCACCAACACAAGTGCGAAAAGTGGTTTTTCAACACTAACACAAGTGCGAAAAGTGGTTTTTCAACACTAACACATGTGCAAAAAGTGGTTTTTCAACACTAACACAAGTACGAAAAGTGTTTTTTACACACTAATACAAGTGCAAAAGTGGTTTCCTGCACCAACACAAGTGTGAAAAGTGGTTTTTCAACACTAACACAAGTGCGAAAAGTGGTTTTTCAACACTATCACAAGTGCAAAAAGTGTTTTTTCCACACTAATACAAGTGCAAAAGTGGTTTCCTGCACCAACACAAGTGCGAAAAGTGGTTTTTCAACACTAACACAAGTGCGAAAAGTGTTTTTTCCACACTAATACAAGTGCAAAAGTGGCTTCCTGCACCAACACAAGTGCGAAAAGTGGTTTTTCAACACTAACACAAGTGCGAAAAGTGGTTTTTCAACACTAACACAAGTGCGAAAAGTGTTTTTTCCACACTAATACAAGTGCAAAAGTGGTTTCCTGCACCAACACAAGTGCGAAAAGTGGTTTTTCAACACTAACACAAGTGGGAAAAGTGGTTTTTCAACACTAACACAAGTGCGAAAAGTGGTTTTTCAACACTAACACAAGTGCGAAAAGTGTTTTTTCCACACTAATACAAGTGCAAAAGTGGTTTCCTGCACCAACACAAGTGCGAAAAGTGGTTTTTCATCACTAACACAAGTGCGAAAAGTGGTTTTTCAACACTAACACAAGTGCGAAAAGTGTTTTTTCCACACTAATACAAGTGCAAAAGTGGTTTACTGCACCAACACAAGTGCGAAAAGTGGTTTTTCAACACTAACACAAGTGCGAAAAGTGGTTTTTCAACACTAACACAAGTGCGAAAAGTGTTTTTTCCACACTAATACAAGTGAAAAAGTGGCTTCCTGCACCAACACAAGTGCGAAAAGTGGTTTTTCAACACTAACACAAGTGCAAAAAGTGGTTTTTCAACACTAACACAAGTGCGAAAAGTGGTTGTTCAACAATAACACAAGTGCGAAAAGTGGTTTTTCAACACTAACACAAGTGCGAAAAGTGTTTTTTCCACACTAATACAAGTGCAAAAGTGGTTTCCTGCACCAACACAAGTGCGAAAAGTGGTTTTTCAACACTAACACAAGTGCGAAAAGCAGTTTTTCAACACTATCACAAGTGCAAAAAGTGTTTTTCCACACTAATACAAGTGCAAAAGTGGTTTCCTGCACCAACACAAGTGCGAAAAGTGGTTTTTCAACACTAACACAAGTGCGAAAAGTGTTTTTCCACACTAATACAAGTGCAAAAGTGGTTTCCTGCACCAACACAAGTGCGAAAAGTGGTTTTTCAACACTAACACAAGTGCGAAAAGTGGTTTTTCAACACTAACACAAGCGCGAAAAGTGGTTTTTCAACACTAACACAAGTGTGAAAAGTGTTTTTTCCACACTAATACAAGTGCAAAAGTGGTTTCCTGCACCAACACAAGTGCGAAAAGTGGTTTTTCAACACTAACACAAGTGCGAAAAGTGGTTTTTCAACACTAACACAAGTGCGAAAAGTGGTTTTTCAACACTAACACAAGTGCGAAAAGTGTTTTTTCCACACTAATACAAGTGCAAAAGTGGTTTCCTGCACCAACACAAGTGCGAAAAGTGGTTTTTCAACACTAACACAAGTGCGAAAAGTGGTTTTTCAACACTAACACAAGTGCGAAAAGTGTTTTTTCCACACTAATACAAGTGCAAAAGTGGTTTCCTGCACCAACACAAGTGCGAAAAGTGGTTTTTCAACACTAACACAAGTGCGAAAAGTGGTTTTTCAACACTAACACAAGTGCGAAAAGTGGTTTTTCAACACTAACACAGTGCGAAAAGTGGTTTTTCAACACTAACACAAGTGCGAAAAGTGGTTTTTCAACACTAACACAAGCGCGAAAAGTGTTTTTTCCACACTAATACAAGTGCAAAAGTGGTTTCCTGCACCAATACAAGTGCGAAAAGTGGTTTTTCAACACTAACGTCTAACACAAGTGCGAAAAGTGGTTTTTCAACACTAACACAAGTGCGAAAAGTGTTTTTTCTACACTAATACAAGTGCGAAAAGTGTTTTTTCCACACTAATGCAAGTGCAAAAGTGGTTTCCTGCACCAACACAAGTGCGAAAAGTGGTTTTTCAACACTAACACAAGTGCGAAAAGTGGTTTATCAACAATAACACAAGTGCGAAAAGTGGTTTTTCAACACTAACACAAGTGCGAAAAGTGGTTTTTCAACACTATCACAAGTGCAAAAAGTGTTTTTTCCACACTAATACAAGTGCAAAAGTGGTTTCCTGCACCAACACAAGTGCGAAAAGTGGTTTTTCAACACTAACACAAGTGCGAAAAGTGGTTTTTCAACACTATCACAAGTGCAAAAAGTGTTTTTTCCACACTAATACAAGTGCAAAAGTGGTTTCCTGCACCAACACAAGTGCGAAAAGTGGTTTTTCAACACTAACACAAGTGCGAAAAGTGGTTTTTCAACACTAACACAAGTGCGAAAAGTGGTTTTTCCACACTAATACAAGTGCAAAAGTGGTTTCCTGCACGAACACAAGTGCGAAAAGTGGTTTTTCAACACTAACACAAGTGCGAAAAGTGGTTTTTCAACACTAACACAAGTGCGAAAAGTGTTTTTTCCACACTAATACAAGTGCAAAAGTGGCTTCCTGCACCAACACAAGTGCGAAAAGTGGTTTTTCAACACTAACACAAGTGCGAAAAGTGGTTTTTCAACACTAACACAAGTGCGAAAAGTGGTTTTTCAACATTAACACAAGTGCGAAAAGTGGTTTTTCAACACTAACACAAGTGCGAAAAGTGTTTTTTCCACACTAATACAAGTGCAAAAGTGGTTTCCTGCACCAACACAAGTGCGAAAAGTGGTTTTTCAACACTAACACAAGTGCGAAAAGTAGTTTTTCAACGCTAACACAAGTGCGAAAAGTGGTTTTTCAACACTAACACAAGTGTGAAAAGTGTTTTTTCCACACTAATACAAGTGCAAAAGTGGTTTCCTGCACCAACACAAGTTGGAAAAGTGGTTTTTCAATGCTAACACAAGTGCGAAAAGTGTTTTTTCCACACTAATACAAGTGCAAAAGTGGTTTCCTGCACCAACACAAGTGCGAAAAGTGGTTTTTCAACACTAACACAAGTGCGAAAAGTGGTTTTTCAACACTAACACAAGTGCGAAAAGTGGTTTTTCAACACTAACACAAGTGCGAAAATTGTTTTTTCCACACTAATACAAGTGCAAAAGTGGTTTCCTGCACCAACACAAGTTGGAAAAGTGGTTTTTCAATGCTAACACAAGTGCGAAAAGTGTTTTTTCCACACAAATACAAGTGCAAAAGTGGTTTCTTGCACCAACACAAGTGCGAAAAGTGGTTTTTCAACACTAACACAAGTGCGAAAAGTGGTTTTTCAACACTACCACAAGTGCGAAAAGTGTTTTTTCCACACTAATACAAGTGCAAAAGTGGTTTCCTGCACCAACACAAGTGCGAAAAGTGGTTTTTCAACACTAACACAAGTGCGAAAAGTGGTTTTTCAACACTAACACATGTGCAAAAAGTGGTTTTTCAACACTAACACAAGTACGAAAAGTGTTTTTTACACACTAATACAAGTGCAAAAGTGGTTTCCTGCACCAACACAAGTGTGAAAAGTGGTTTTTCAACACTAACACAAGTGCGAAAAGTGGTTTTTCAACACTATCACAAGTGCAAAAAGTGTTTTTTCCACACTAATACAAGTGCAAAAGTGGTTTCCTGCACCAACACAAGTGCGAAAAGTGGTTTTTCAACACTAACACAAGTGCGAAAAGTGTTTTTTCCACACTAATACAAGTGCAAAAGTGGCTTCCTGCACCAACACAAGTGCGAAAAGTGGTTTTTCAACACTAACACAAGTGCGAAAAGTGGTTTTTCAACACTAACACAAGTGCGAAAAGTGTTTTTTCCACACTAATACAAGTGCAAAAGTGGTTTCCTGCACCAACACAAGTGCGAAAAGTGGTTTTTCAACACTAACACAAGTGGGAAAAGTGGTTTTTCAACACTAACACAAGTGCGAAAAGTGGTTTTTCAACACTAACACAAGTGCGAAAAGTGTTTTTTCCACACTAATACAAGTGCAAAAGTGGTTTCCTGCACCAACACAAGTGCGAAAAGTGGTTTTTCATCACTAACACAAGTGCGAAAAGTGGTTTTTCAACACTAACACAAGTGCGAAAAGTGTTTTTTCCACACTAATACAAGTGCAAAAGTGGTTTACTGCACCAACACAAGTGCGAAAAGTGGTTTTTCAACACTAACACAAGTGCGAAAAGTGGTTTTTCAACACTAACACAAGTGCGCAAAGTATTTTTTCCACACTAAAACAAGTGCAAAAGTGGTTTCCTGCACCAACACAAGTGCGAAAAGTGGTTTTTCAACACTAACACAAGTGCAAAAAGTGGTTTTTCAACGCTAACACAAGTGCGAAAAGTGGGTTTTCAACACTAACGCAAGTGCGAAAAGTGTTTTTTCCACACTAATACAAGTGCAAAAGTGGTTTCCTGCACCAACACAAGTGCGAAAAGTGGTTTTTCAACACTAACACAAGTGCGAAAAGTGGTTTTTCAACACTAACACAAGTGCGAAAAGTGTTTTTCCACACTAATACAAGTGCAAAAGTGGTTTCCTGCACCAACACAAGTGCGAAAAGTGGTTTTTCAACACTAACACAAGTGCGAAAAGTGGTTTTTCAAAACTAACACAAGTGCGAAAAGTATTTTTTCCACATTAATACAAGTGCAAAAGTGGTTTCCTGCACCAACACAAGTGCGAAAAGTGGTTTTTCAACACTAACACAAGTGCGAAAAGTGGTTTTTCAACACTAACACAAGTGCGAAAAGTGGTTTTTCAACACTAACACAAGTGCGAAAAGTGTTTTTTCCACACTAATACAAGTGCAAAAGTGGTTTCCTGCACCAACACAAGTGCGAAAAGTGGTTTTTCAACACTAACACAAGTGCGAAAAGTGGTTTTTCAACACTAACACAAGTGCGAAAAGTGTTTTTTCCACACTAATACAAGTGCAAAAGTGGTTTCCTGCACCAACACAAGTGCGAAAAGTGGTTTTTCAACACAAACACAAGAGCGAAAAGTGGTTTTTCAACACTAACACAAGTGCGAAAAGTATTTTTTCCACACTAATACAAGTGCAAAAGTGGTTTCCTGCACCAACACAAGTGTGAAAAGTGGTTTTTCAACACCAACACAAGTGCGAAAAGTGGTTTTTCAACACTAACACAAGTGCGAAAAGTGGTTTTTCAACACTATCACAAGTGCAAAAAGTGTTTTTTCCACACTAATACAAGTGCAAAAGTGGTTTCCTGCACCAACACAAGTGCGAAAAGTGGTTTTTCAACACTAACACAGTGCGAAAAGTGTTTTTTCCACACTAATACAAGTGCAAAAGTGGCTTCCTGCACCAACACAAGTGCGAAAAGTGGTTTTTCAACACTAACACAAGTGCGAAAAGTGGTTTTTCAACACTAACACAAGTGCGAAAAGTGTTTTTTCCACACTAATACAAGTGCAAAAGTGGTTTCCTGCACCAACACAAGTGCGAAAAGTGGTTTTTCAACACTAACACAAGTGCGAAAAGTGGTTTTTCAACACTAACACAAGTGGGAAAAGTGGTTTTTCAACACTAACACAAGTGCGAAAAGTGGTTTTTCAACACTAACACAAGTGCAAAAAGTGTTTTTTCCACACTAATACAAGTGCAAAAGTGGTTTCCTGCACCAACACAAGTGCGAAAAGTGGTTTTTCAACACTAACACAAGTGCAAAAAGTGGTTTTTCAACACTAACACAAGTGCGAAAAGTGGTTTTTCCACACTAATACAAGTGCAAAAGTGGTTTCTTGCACCAACACAAGTGCGAAAAGTGGTTTTTCAACACTAACACAAGTGCGAAAAGTGGTTTTTCAACACTAACACAAGTGCGATAAGTGGTTTTTCAACACTAACACAAGTGCGAAAAGTGTTTTTTCCACACTAATACAAGTGCAAAAGTGGTTTCCTGCACCAACACAAGTGCGAAAAGTGGTTTTTCAACACTAACACAAGTGCGAAAAGTGGTTTTTCAACACTAACACAAGTGCGAAAAGTGTTTTTTCCACACTAATACAAGTGCGAAAGTGGTTTCCTGCACCAACACAAGTGCGAAACGTGGTTTTTCAACACTAACACAAGTGCGAAAAGTGGTTTTTCAACACTAACACAAGTGCGAAAAGTGTTTTTTCCACACTAATACAAGTGCAAAAGTGGTTTCCTGCACCAACACAAGTTGGAAAAGTGGTTTTTCAATGCTAACACAAGTGCAAAAAGTGTTTTTTCCACACAAATACAAGTGCAAAAGTGGTTTCTTGCACCAACACAAGTGCGAAAAGTGGTTTTTCAACACTAACACAAGTGTGAAAAGTGGTTTTTCAACACTAACACAAGTGCGAAAAGTGTTTTTTCCACACTAATATAAGTGCAAAAGTGGTTTCCTGCACCAACACAAGTGCGAAAAGTGGTTTTTCAACACTAACACAAGTGCGAAAAGTGGTTTTTCAACACCAACACAAGTGCGAAAAGTGTTTTTTCCACACTAATACAAGTGCAAAAGTGGTTTCCTGCACCAACACAAGTGCGAAAAGTGGTTTTTCAACACTAACACAAGTGCGAAAAGTGGTTTTTCAACACTAACACAAGTGCAAAAAGTGGTTTTTCCACACTAATACAAGTGCAAAAGTGGTTTCCTGCACCAACACAAGTGCGAAAAGTGGTTTTTCAACACTAACACAAGTGCGAAAAGTGGTTTTTCAACACTAACACAAGTGCAAAAAGTGGTTTTTCAACACTAACACAAGTGCGAAAAGTGTTTTTTCCACACTAATACAAGTGCAAAAGTGGTTTCCTGCACCAACACAAGTGCGAAAAGTGGTTTTTCAACACTAACACAAGTGCGAAAAGTGTTTTTTCCACACTAATACAAGTGCAAAAGTGGCTTCCTGCACCAACACAAGTGCGAAAAGTGGTTTTTCAACACTAACACAAGTGCGAAAAGTGGTTTTTCAACACTAACACAAGTGCGAAAAGTGTTTTTTCCACACTAATACAAGTGCAAAAGTGGTTTCCTGCACCAACACAAGTGCGAAAAGTGGTTTTTCAACACTAACACAAGTGCGAAAAGTGGTTTTTCAACACTAACACAAGTGCGAAAAGTGTTTTTCCACACTAATACAAGTGCAAAAGTGGTTTCCTGCACCAACACAAGTGCGAAAAGTGGTTTTTCAACACTAACACAAGTGCGAAAAGTGGTTTTTCAACACTAACACAAGTGCGAAAAGTGTTTTTTCCACATTAATACAAGTGCAAAAGTGGTTACCTGCACCAACACAAGTGCGAAAAGTGGTTTTTCAACACTAACACAAGTGCGAAAAGTGGTTTTTCAACACTAACACAAGTGCGAAAAGTGGTTTTCCACACTAATACAAGTGCAAAAGTGGTTTCCTGCACCAACACAAGTGCGAAAAGTGGTTTTTCAACACTAACACAAGTGCGAAAAGTGGTTTTTCAACACTAACACAAGTGCGAAAAGTGTTTTTTCCACATTAATACAAGTGCAAAAGTGGTTACCTGCACCAACACAAGTGCGAAAAGTGGTTTTTCAACACTAACACAAGTGCGAAAAGTGGTTTTTCAACACTAACACAAGTGCGAAAAGTGGTTTTTCAACAATAACACAAGTGCGAAAAGTGTTTTTTCCACACTAATACAAGTGCAAAAGTGGTTTCCTGCACCAACACAAGTGCGAAAAGTGGTTTTTCAACACTAACACAAGTGCGAAAAGTGGTTTTTCAACACTAACACAAGTGCGAAAAGTGTTTTTTCCACACTAATACAAGTGCAAAAGTGGTTTCCTGCACCAACACAAGTGCGAAAAGTGGTTTTTCAACACTAACACAAGTGCGAAAAGTGTTTTTTCCACACTAATACAAGTGCAAAAGTGGCTTCCTGCACCAACACAAGTGCGAAAAGTGGTTTTTCAACACTAACACAAGTGCGAAAAGTGGTTTTTCAACACTAACACAAGTGCGAAAAGTGTTTTTTCCACACTAATACAAGTGCAAAAGTGGTTTCCTGCACCAACACAAGTGCGAAAAGTGGTTTTTCAACACTAACACAAGTGCGAAAAGTGTTTTTTCCACACTAATACAAGTGCAAAAGTGGCTTCCTGCACCAACACAAGTGCGAAAAGTGGTTTTTCAACACTAACACAAGTGCGAAAAGTGGTTTTTCAACACTAACACAAGTGCGAAGAGTGTTTTTTCCACACTAAAACAAGTGCAAAAGTGGTTTCCTGCACCAACACAAGTGTGAAAAGTGGTTTTTCAACACTAACACAAGTGCAAAAAGTGGTTTTTCAACACTAACACAAGTGCGAAAAGTGGTTTTTCAACACTAACACAAGTGCGAAAAGTGTTTTTTCCACACTAATACAAGTGCAAAAGTGGTTTCCTGCACCAACTCAAGTGCAAAAAGTGGTTTTTCAACACTAACACAAGTGCGAAAAGTGGTTTTTCAACACTAACACAAGTGCAAAAAGTGTTTTTCCACACTAATACAAGTGCATAAGTGGTTTCCTGCACCAACACAAGTGCGAAAAGTGGTTTTTCAACACTAACACAAGTGCGAAAAGTGGTTTTTCAACACTAACACAAGTGAGAAAAGTGTTTTTTCCACATTAATACAAGTGCAAAAGTGGTTACCTGCACCAACACAAGTGCGAAAAGTGGTTTTTCAACACTAACACAAGTGCGAAAAGTGGTTTTTCAACACTAACACAAGTGCGAAAAGTGGTTTTTCAACAATAACACAAGTGCGAAAAGTGTTTTTTCCACACTAATACAAGTGCAAAAGTGGTTTCCTGCACCAACACAAGTGCGAAAAGTGGTTTTTCAACACTAACACAAGTGCGAAAAGTGGTTTTTCAACACTAACACAAGTGCGAAAAGTGTTTTTTCCACATTAATACAAGTGCAAAAGTGGTTACCTGCACCAACACAAGTGCGAAAAGTGGTTTTTCAACACTAACACAAGTGCGAAAAGTGGTTTTTCAACACTAACACAAGTGCGAAAAGTATTTTTTCCACACTAATACAAGTGCAAAAGTGGTTTCCTGCACCAACACAAGTGCGAAAAGTGGTTTTTCAACACTAACACAAGTGCGAAAAGTGGTTTTTCAACACTAACACAAGTGCAAAAAGTGTTTTTTCCACACTAAAACAAGTGCAAAAGTGGTTTCCTGCACCAACACAAGTGCGAAAAGTGGTTTTTCAACACTAACACAAGTGCAAAAAGTGGTTTTTCAACACTAACACAAGTGCGAAAAGTGGTTTTTCAACACTAACACAAGTGCGAAAAGTGTTTTTTCCACACTAATACAAGTGCAAAAGTGGTTTCCTGCACCAACACAAGTGCGAAAAGTGGTTTTTCAACACTAACACAAGTGCGAAAAGTGGTTTTTCAACACTAACACAAGTGCAAAAAGTGGTTTTTCCACACTAATACAAGTGCAAAAGTGGTTTCCTGCACCAACACAAGTGCGAAAAGTGGTTTTTCAACACTAACACAAGTGCGAAAAGTGGTTTTTCAACACTAACACAAGTGCAAAAAGTGGTTTTTCAACACTAACACAAGTGCGAAAAGTGTTTTTTCCACACTAATACAAGTGCAAAAGTGGTTTCCTGCACCAACACAAGTGCGAAAAGTGGTTTTTCAACACTAACACAAGTGCGAAAAGTGTTTTTTCCACACTAATACAAGTGCAAAAGTGGCTTCCTGCACCAACACAAGTGCGAAAAGTGGTTTTTCAACACTAACACAAGTGCGAAAAGTGGTTTTTCAACACTAACACAAGTGCGAAAAGTGTTTTTTCCACACTAATACAAGTGCAAAAGTGGTTTCCTGCACCAACACAAGTGCGAAAAGTGGTTTTTCAACACTAACACAAGTGCGAAAAGTGGTTTTTCAACACTAACACAAGTGGGAAAAGTGGTTTTTCAACACTAACACAAGTGCGAAAAGTGGTTTTTCAACACTAACACAAGTGCGAAAAGTGGTTTTTCAACACTAACACAAGTGCGCAAAGTGTTTTTTCCACACTAATACAAGTGCAAAAGTGGTTTCCTGCACCAACTCAAGTGCGAAAAGTGGTTTTTCAACACTAACACAAGTGCGAAAAGTGGTTTTTCAACACTAACACAAGTGCGAAAAGTGTTTTTTCCACACTAAAACAAGTGCAAAAGTGGTTTCCTGCACCAACACAAGTGTGAAAAGTGGTTTTTCAACACTAACACAAGTGCAAAAAGTGGTTTTTCAACACTAACACAAGTGCGAAAAGTGGTTTTTCAACACTAACACAAGTGCGAAAAGTGTTTTTTCCACACTAATACAAGTGCAAAAGTGGTTTCCTGCACCAACACAAGTGCGAAAAGTGGTTTTTCAACACTAACACAAGTGCGAAAAGTGGTTTTTCAACACTAACACAAGTGCGAAAAGTGTTTTTCCACACTAATACAAGTGCAAAAGTGGTTTCCTGCACCAACACAAGTGCGAAAAGTGGTTTTTCAACACTAACACAAGTGCGAAAAGTGGTTTTTCAACACTAACACAAGTGCGAAAAGTGTTTTTTCCACATTAATACAAGTGCAAAAGTGGTTACCTGCACCAACACAAGTGCGAAAAGTGGTTTTTCAACACTAACACAAGTGCGAAAAGTGGTTTTTCAACACTAACACAAGTGCGAAAAGTGGTTTTTCAACAATAACACAAGTGCGAAAAGTGTTTTTTCCACACTAATTCAAGTGCAAAAGTGGTTTCCTGCACCAACACAAGTGCGAAAAGTGGTTTTTCAACACTAACACAAGTGCGAAAAGTGGTTTTTCAACACTAACACAAGTGCGAAAAGTGTTTTTTCCACACTAATACAAGTGCAAAAGTGGTTTCCTGCACCAACACAAGTGCGAAGAGTGGTTTTTCAACACAAACACAAGTGCGAAAAGTGGTTTTTCAACACTAACACAAGTGCGAAAAGTATTTTTTCCACACTAATACAAGTGCAAAAGTGGTTTCCTGCACCAACACAAGTGCGAAAAGTGGTTTTTCAACACTAACACAAGTGCGAAAAGTGGTTTTTCAACACTAACACAAGTGGGAAAAGTGTTTTTTCAACACAAACACAAGTGCGAAAAGTGGTTTTTCAACACTAACACAAGTGCAAAAAGTGTTTTTTCCACACTAATACAAGTGCAAAAGTGGTTTCCTGCACCAACACAAGTGCGAAAAGTGGTTTTTCAACACTAACACAAGTGCGAAAAGTGGTTTTTCAACACTAACACAAGTGCGAAGTGTTTTTTCCACACTAATACAAGTGCAAAAGTGGTTTCCTGCACCAACACAAGTGCGAAAAGTGGTTTTTCAACACTAACACAAGTGCAAAAAGTGGTTTTTCAACACTAACACAAGTGCGAAAAGTGGTTTTTCAACACTAACACAAGTGCGAAAAGTGTTTTTTCCACACTAATACAAGTGCAAAAGTGGTTTCCTGCACCAACACAAGTGTGAAAAGTGGTTTTTCAACACTAACACAAGTGCAAAAAGTGTTTTTTCCACACTAATACAAGTGCAAAAGTGGTTTCCTGCACCAACACAAGTGCGAAAAGTGGTTTTTCAACACTAACACAAGTGCAAAAAGTGGTTTTTCAACACTAACACAAGTGCGAAAAGTGGTTTTTCCACACTAATACAAGTGCAAAAGTGGTTTCCTGCACCAACACAAGTGCGAAAAGTGGTTTTTCAACACTAACACAAGTGCGAAAAGTGGTTTTTCAACACTAACACAAGTGCGATAAGTGGTTTTTCAACACTAACACAAGTGCGAAAAGTGTTTTTTCCACACTAATACAAGTGCAAAAGTGGTTTCCTGCACCAACACAAGTGCGAAAAGTGGTTTTTCAACACTAACACAAGTGCGAAAAGTGGTTTTTCAACACTAACACAAGTGCGAAAAGTGTTTTTTCCACACTAATACAAGTGCGAAAGTGGTTTCCTGCACCAACACAAGTGCGAAACGTGGTTTTTCAACACTAACACAAGTGCGAAAAGTGGTTTTTCAACACTAACACAAGTGCGAAAAGTGTTTTTTCCACACTAATACAAGTGCAAAAGTGGTTTCCTGCACCAACACAAGTTGGAAAAGTGGTTTTTCAATGCTAACACAAGTGCAAAAAGTGTTTTTTCCACACAAATACAAGTGCAAAAGTGGTTTCTTGCACCAACACAAGTGCGAAAAGTGGTTTTTCAACACTAACACAAGTGCGAAAAGTGGTTTTTCAACACTAACACAAGTGCGAAAAGTGTTTTTTCCACACTAATATAAGTGCAAAAGTGGTTTCCTGCACCAACACAAGTGCGAAAAGTGGTTTTTCAACACTAACACAAGTGCGAAAAGTGGTTTTTCAACACCAACACAAGTGCGAAAAGTGTTTTTTCCACACTAATACAAGTGCAAAAGTGGTTTCCTGCACCAACACAAGTGCGAAAAGTGGTTTTTCAACACTAACACAAGTGCGAAAAGTGGTTTTTCAACACTAACACAAGTGCAAAAAGTGGTTTTTCCACACTAATACAAGTGCAAAAGTGGTTTCCTGCACCAACACAAGTGCGAAAAGTGGTTTTTCAACACTAACACAAGTGCGAAAAGTGGTTTTTCAACACTAACACAAGTGCAAAAAGTGGTTTTTCAACACTAACACAAGTGCGAAAAGTGTTTTTTCCACACTAATACAAGTGCAAAAGTGGTTTCCTGCACCAACACAAGTGCGAAAAGTGGTTTTTCAACACTAACACAAGTGCGAAAAGTGTTTTTTCCACACTAATACAAGTGCAAAAGTGGCTTCCTGCACCAACACAAGTGCGAAAAGTGGTTTTTCAACACTAACACAAGTGCGAAAAGTGGTTTTTCAACACTAACACAAGTGCGAAAAGTGTTTTTTCCACACTAATACAAGTGCAAAAGTGGTTTCCTGCACCAACACAAGTGCGAAAAGTGGTTTTTCAACACTAACACAAGTGCGAAAAGTGGTTTTTCAACACTAACACAAGTGGGAAAAGTGGTTTTTCAACACTAACACAAGTGCGAAAAGTGGTTTTTCAACACTAACACAAGTGCGAAAAGTGGTTTTTCAACACTAACACAAGTGCGCAAAGTGTTTTTTCCACACTAATACAAGTGCAAAAGTGGTTTCCTGCACCAACTCAAGTGCGAAAAGTGGTTTTTCAACACTAACACAAGTGCGAAAAGTGGTTTTTCAACACTAACACAAGTGCGAAAAGTGTTTTTTCCACACTAAAACAAGTGCAAAAGTGGTTTCCTGCACCAACACAAGTGTGAAAAGTGGTTTTTCAACACTAACACAAGTGCAAAAAGTGGTTTTTCAACACTAACACAAGTGCGAAAAGTGGTTTTTCAACACTAACACAAGTGCGAAAAGTGTTTTTTCCACACTAATACAAGTGCAAAAGTGGTTTCCTGCACCAACACAAGTGTGAAAAGTGGTTTTTCAACACTAACACAAGTGCGAAAAGTGGTTTTTCAACACTAACACAAGTGCGAAAAGTGTTTTTCCACACTAATACAAGTGCAAAAGTGGTTTCCTGCACCAACACAAGTGCGAAAAGTGGTTTTTCAACACTAACACAAGTGCGAAAAGTGGTTTTTCAACACTAACACAAGTGCGAAAAGTGTTTTTTCCACATTAATACAAGTGCAAAAGTGGTTACCTGCACCAACACAAGTGCGAAAAGTGGTTTTTCAACACTAACACAAGTGCGAAAAGTGGTTTTTCAACACTAACACAAGTGCGAAAAGTGGTTTTTCAACAATAACACAAGTGCGAAAAGTGTTTTTTCCACACTAATACAAGTGCAAAAGTGGTTTCCTGCACCAACACAAGTGCGAAAAGTGGTTTTTCAACACTAACACAAGTGCGAAAAGTGGTTTTTCAACACTAACACAAGTGCGAAAAGTGTTTTTTCCACACTAATACAAGTGCAAAAGTGGTTTCCTGCACCAACACAAGTGCGAAAAGTGGTTTTTCAACACAAACACAAGTGCGAAAAGTGGTTTTTCAACACTAACACAAGTGCGAAAAGTATTTTTTCCACACTAATACAAGTGCAAAAGTGGTTTCCTGCACCAACACAAGTGCGAAAAGTGGTTTTTCAACACTAACACAAGTGCGAAAAGTGGTTTTTCAACACTAACACAAGTGGGAAAAGTGTTTTTTCAACACAAACACAAGTGCGAAAAGTGGTTTTTCAACACTAACACAAGTGCAAAAAGTGTTTTTTCCACACTAATACAAGTGCAAAAGTGGTTTCCTGCACCAACACAAGTGCGAAAAGTGGTTTTTCAACACTAACACAAGTGCGAAAAGTGGTTTTTCAACACTAACACAAGTGCGAAGTGTTTTTTCCACACTAATACAAGTGCAAAAGTGGTTTCCTGCACCAACACAAGTGCGAAAAGTGGTTTTTCAACACTAACACAAGTGCAAAAAGTGGTTTTTCAACACTAACACAAGTGCGAAAAGTGGTTTTTCAACACTAACACAAGTGCGAAAAGTGTTTTTTCCACACTAATACAAGTGCAAAAGTGGTTTCCTGCACCAACACAAGTGCGAAAAGTGGTTTTTCAACACTAACACAAGTGCAAAAAGTGTTTTTTCCACACTAATACAAGTGCAAAAGTGGTTTCCTGCACCAGCACAAGTGCGAAAAGTGGTTTTTCAACACTAACACAAGTGCGAAAAGTGGTTTTTCAACACTAACACAAGTGCGAAAAGTGTTTTTTCCACACTAATACAAGTGCAAAAGTGGTTTCCTGCACCAACACAAGTGCGAAGAGTGGTTTTTCAACACAAACACAAGTGCGAAAAGTGGTTTTTCAACACTAACACAAGTGCGAAAAGTATTTTTTCCACACTAATACAAGTGCAAAAGTGGTTTCCTGCACCAACACAAGTGCGAAAAGTGGTTTTTCAACACTAACACAAGTGCGAAAAGTGGTTTTTCAACACTAACACAAGTGGGAAAAGTGTTTTTTCAACACAAACACAAGTGCGAAAAGTGGTTTTTCAACACTAACACAAGTGCAAAAAGTGTTTTTTCCACACTAATACAAGTGCAAAAGTGGTTTCCTGCACCAACACAAGTGCGAAAAGTGGTTTTTCAACACTAACACAAGTGCGAAAAGTGGTTTTTCAACACTAACACAAGTGCGAAGTGTTTTTTCCACACTAATACAAGTGCAAAAGTGGTTTCCTGCACCAACACAAGTGCGAAAAGTGGTTTTTCAACACTAACACAAGTGCAAAAAGTGGTTTTTCAACACTAACACAAGTGCGAAAAGTGGTTTTTCAACACTAACACAAGTGCGAAAAGTGTTTTTTCCACACTAATACAAGTGCAAAAGTGGTTTCCTGCACCAACACAAGTGTGAAAAGTGGTTTTTCAACACTAACACAAGTGCAAAAAGTGTTTTTTCCACACTAATACAAGTGCAAAAGTGGTTTCCTGCACCAACACAAGTGCGAAAAGTGGTTTTTCAACACTAACACAAGTGCAAAAAGTGGTTTTTCAACACTAACACAAGTGCGAAAAGTGGTTTTTCCACACTAATACAAGTGCAAAAGTGGTTTCCTGCACCAACACAAGTGCGAAAAGTGGTTTTTCAACACTAACACAAGTGCGAAAAGTGGTTTTTCAACACTAACACAAGTGCGATAAGTGGTTTTTCAACACTAACACAAGTGCGAAAAGTGTTTTTTCCACACTAATACAAGTGCAAAAGTGGTTTCCTGCACCAACACAAGTGCGAAAAGTGGTTTTTCAACACTAACACAAGTGCGAAAAGTGGTTTTTCAACACTAACACAAGTGCGAAAAGTGTTTTTTCCACACTAATACAAGTGCAAAAGTGGTTTCCTGCACCAACACAAGTGCGAAAAGTGGTTTTTCAACACTAACACAAGTGCGAAAAGTGGTTTTTCAACACTAACACAAGTGCGAAAAGTGTTTTTTCCACACTAATACAAGTGCAAAAGTGGTTTCCTGCACCAACACAAGTTGGAAAAGTGGTTTTTCAATGCTAACACAAGTGCAAAAAGTGTTTTTTCCACACAAATACAAGTGCAAAAGTGGTTTCTTGCACCAACACAAGTGCGAAAAGTGGTTTTTCAACACTAACACAAGTGCGAAAAGTGGTTTTTCAACACTAACACAAGTGCGAAAAGTGTTTTTTCCACACTAATATAAGTGCAAAAGTGGTTTCCTGCACCAACACAAGTGCGAAAAGTGGTTTTTCAACACTAACACAAGTGCGAAAAGTGGTTTTTCAACACCAACACAAGTGCGAAAAGTGTTTTTTCCACACTAATACAAGTGCAAAAGTGGTTTCCTGCACCAACACAAGTGCGAAAAGTGGTTTTTCAACACTAACACAAGTGCGAAAAGTGGTTTTTCAACACTAACACAAGTGCAAAAAGTGGTTTTTCCACACTAATACAAGTGCAAAAGTGGTTTTTCAACAATAACACAAGTGCGAAAAGTGTTTTTTCCACACTAATACAAGTGCAAAAGTGGTTTCCTGCACCAACACAAGTGCGAAAAGTGGTTTTTCAACACTAACACAAGTGCGAAAAGTGGTTTTTCAACACTAACACAAGTGCGAAAAGTGTTTTTTCCACACTAATACAAGTGCAAAAGTGGTTTCCTGCACCAACACAAGTGCGAAAAGTGGTTTTTCAACACAAACACAAGTGCGAAAAGTGGTTTTTCAACACTAACACAAGTGCGAAAAGTATTTTTTCCACACTAATACAAGTGCAAAAGTGGTTTCCTGCACCAACACAAGTGCGAAAAGTGGTTTTTCAACACTAACACAAGTGCGAAAAGTGGTTTTTCAACACTAACACAAGTGGGAAAAGTGTTTTTTCAACACAAACACAAGTGCGAAAAGTGGTTTTTCAACACTAACACAAGTGCAAAAAGTGTTTTTTCCACACTAATACAAGTGCAAAAGTGGTTTCCTGCACCAACACAAGTGCGAAAAGTGGTTTTTCAACACTAACACAAGTGCGAAAAGTGGTTTTTCAACACTAACACAAGTGCGAAGTGTTTTTTCCACACTAATACAAGTGCAAAAGTGGTTTCCTGCACCAACACAAGTGCGAAAAGTGGTTTTTCAACACTAACACAAGTGCAAAAAGTGGTTTTTCAACACTAACACAAGTGCGAAAAGTGGTTTTTCAACACTAACACAAGTGCGAAAAGTGTTTTTTCCACACTAATACAAGTGCAAAAGTGGTTTCCTGCACCAACACAAGTGCGAAAAGTGGTTTTTCAACACTAACACAAGTGCAAAAAGTGTTTTTTCCACACTAATACAAGTGCAAAAGTGGTTTCCTGCACCAACACAAGTGCGAAAAGTGGTTTTTCAACACTAACACAAGTGCGAAAAGTGGTTTTTCAACACTAACACAAGTGCGAAAAGTGTTTTTTCCACACTAATACAAGTGCAAAAGTGGTTTCCTGCACCAACACAAGTGCGAAGAGTGGTTTTTCAACACAAACACAAGTGCGAAAAGTGGTTTTTCAACACTAACACAAGTGCGAAAAGTATTTTTTCCACACTAATACAAGTGCAAAAGTGGTTTCCTGCACCAACACAAGTGCGAAAAGTGGTTTTTCAACACTAACACAAGTGCGAAAAGTGTTTTTCAACACTAACACAAGTGGGAAAAGTGTTTTTTCAACACAAACACAAGTGCGAAAAGTGGTTTTTCAACACTAACACAAGTGCAAAAAGTGTTTTTTCCACACTAATACAAGTGCAAAAGTGGTTTCCTGCACCAACACAAGTGCGAAAAGTGGTTTTTCAACACTAACACAAGTGCGAAAAGTGGTTTTTCAACACTAACACAAGTGCGAAGTGTTTTTTCCACACTAATACAAGTGCAAAAGTGGTTTCCTGCACCAACACAAGTGCGAAAAGTGGTTTTTCAACACTAACACAAGTGCAAAAAGTGGTTTTTCAACACTAACACAAGTGCGAAAAGTGGTTTTTCAACACTAACACAAGTGCGAAAAGTGTTTTTTCCACACTAATACAAGTGCAAAAGTGGTTTCCTGCACCAACACAAGTGTGAAAAGTGGTTTTTCAACACTAACACAAGTGCAAAAAGTGTTTTTTCCACACTAATACAAGTGCAAAAGTGGTTTCCTGCACCAACACAAGTGCGAAAAGTGGTTTTTCAACACTAACACAAGTGCAAAAAGTGGTTTTTCAACACTAACACAAGTGCGAAAAGTGGTTTTTCCACACTAATACAAGTGCAAAAGTGGTTTCCTGCACCAACACAAGTGCGAAAAGTGGTTTTTCAACACTAACACAAGTGCGAAAAGTGGTTTTTCAACACTAACACAAGTGCGATAAGTGGTTTTTCAACACTAACACAAGTGCGAAAAGTGTTTTTTCCACACTAATACAAGTGCAAAAGTGGTTTCCTGCACCAACACAAGTGCGAAAAGTGGTTTTTCAACACTAACACAAGTGCGAAAAGTGGTTTTTCAACACTAACACAAGTGCGAAAAGTGTTTTTTCCACACTAATACAAGTGCAAAAGTGGTTTCCTGCACCAACACAAGTGCGAAAAGTGGTTTTTCAACACTAACACAAGTGCGAAAAGTGGTTTTTCAACACTAACACAAGTGCGAAAAGTGTTTTTTCCACACTAATACAAGTGCAAAAGTGGTTTCCTGCACCAACACAAGTTGGAAAAGTGGTTTTTCAATGCTAACACAAGTGCAAAAAGTGTTTTTTCCACACAAATACAAGTGCAAAAGTGGTTTCTTGCACCAACACAAGTGCGAAAAGTGGTTTTTCAACACTAACACAAGTGCGAAAAGTGGTTTTTCAACACTAACACAAGTGCGAAAAGTGTTTTTTCCACACTAATATAAGTGCAAAAGTGGTTTCCTGCACCAACACAAGTGCGAAAAGTGGTTTTTCAACACTAACACAAGTGCGAAAAGTGGTTTTTCAACACCAACACAAGTGCGAAAAGTGTTTTTTCCACACTAATACAAGTGCAAAAGTGGTTTCCTGCACCAACACAAGTGCGAAAAGTGGTTTTTCAACACTAACACAAGTGCGAAAAGTGGTTTTTCAACACTAACACAAGTGCAAAAAGTGGTTTTTCCACACTAATACAAGTGCAAAAGTGGTTTCCTGCACCAACACAAGTGCGAAAAGTGGTTTTTCAACACTAACACAAGTGCGAAAAGTGGTTTTTCAACACTAACACAAGTGCAAAAAGTGGTTTTTCAACACTAACACAAGTGCTAAAAGTGTTTTTTCCACACTAATACAAGTGCAAAAGTGGTTTCCTGCACCAACACAAGTGCGAAAAGTGGTTTTTCAACACTAACACAAGTGCGAAAAGTGTTTTTTCCACACTAATACAAGTGCAAAAGTGGCTTCCTGCACCAACACAAGTGCGAAAAGTGGTTTTTCAACACTAACACAAGTGCGAAAAGTGGTTTTTCAACACTAACACAAGTGCGAAAAGTGTTTTTTCCACACTAATACAAGTGCAAAAGTGGTTTCCTGCACCAACACAAGTGCGAAAAGTGTTTTTTCAACACTAACACAAGTGCGAAAAGTGGTTTTTCAACACCAACACAAGTGCGAAAAGTGTTTTTTCCACACTAATACAAGTGCAAAAGTGGTTTCCTGCACCAACACAAGTGCGAAAAGTGGTTTTTCAACACTAACACAAGTGCGAAAAGTGGTTTTTCAACACTAACACAAGTGCGAAAAGTGGTTTTTCAACAATAACACAAGTGCGAAAAGTGTTTTTTTCCACACTAATACAAGTGCAAAAGTGGTTTCCTGCACCAACACAAGTGCGAAAAGTGGTTTTTCAACACTAACACAAGTGCGAAAAGTGGTTTTTCAACACTAACACAAGTGCGAAAACTGTTTTTTCCACACTAATACAAGTGCAAAAGTGGTTTCCTGCACCAACACAAGTGCGAAAAGTGGTTTTTCAACAC